>NW_028132586.1:0-57000 GCF_964374135.1 Grampus griseus | reverse complement strand
AACATGCATGTGGAACCCAGAGTATGATCCACTGTGTGATCGGGAAACGTGTTCAAATGTGTCAGTTTTCGTCCCCTGGTACTCGGGTGCAACATTCCAGACGCTTTACTAACACTCTCCCCTCTTGGAGAGTCAGTGCCTTTAAACTCCTGTTTGGTCCAGTTTGCAATTTCTGCGGAAAATGACCAGGAATAGGGAGAACCAATGAGAGAATCGCTGGAGGTGTCTGGACGGGCAAATTTAACTCTCATTTCCCACCAGGAAGAGGAATTAACCAAAGGCTCAGCGTGCCGTGCTGGAACGACACTAGGGTCTGAAGCAATCCTGCGGTGTTACGGCCAGCTCACAAGAAAGCGAGTTGAAGAAAGGAGCTCAGGGGCACTGTCATTCACAGACATGCAGAGTTATAAATGACATTTATCGTTCAAAAATATATTGAAGTAAGGCTGCCAAGAGGACTTGAAAGCGGGGCAGAATTGCAGGAAACCGATTTCAGGAGGTAGACGGGAATTGCATGTAAAGCATAGGAAAAGAGGCAGAACGTCCACAATGATGCACTTGGCCAAAAAGGGCATATGCGTTTTTTCCTGAATATATTCAGGAAAAAACGCATATGCCCTTTTTGGCCAACAAAGCAAGCTTGCAAAGGAAATCTGCACTACAATGAAGTCTCACTGCCCCCCGGTCAAAAGGGCCATCTGAAATAAGTGTAAAATCCAGAAAGGCAGGACAGGCCATGGAGAACTGGGAGCCTTGTTATGCTGATGGGCGGGATGTAAATTGCCAACAGCCACTCTGGAGAAGTGTATGGTGTTTCCTGAAACATCTAAAAAACAAAGCAACAGAGCCTAGGGCACTTCCACTTATGGTCCTATAGCTTAGGGGAATTAAAATCAAAAAGACACAGCCACCCCAAAGTTTGGGACGGCTCTGTTTACAAGAACCTCGTTTACGGTACAAATTCAATATCACAGAAAGTGAAAAATGGATAAAGAAGTTGTGGTACTTACATACAATGCAATATCACTCAGCAATGAAATCTATGTCATTAGGCCCGTAGCAGAATAATGAGTGGATTCAGGTACGACGATTCTAAGTGAAATAAGTCACACAGAAAAAGAAACATCATAAGATATCACTACTACACGGAATGTAAACTTGGCTACACAGGAACTGAATTACAAAACAGAACAGGGTCTCGAATGTAGAAAACCAACTTATGCTTGCTTAAGGGGAAAGTTGAGTTGGGGTGCTGCATAAAACCAGAGATTGAAATTAGCACAGATACCGTTCCATAAGCCAAATATGTAATAGACAAGAGCTACTCCTTGCTCAACGAAGTGGACTCTACACCCCATATTAAACGACTAAGAATATAGCTGACTAGTAAGTATCTTAAAACCTATGAATTTATATGTCTCCAAAAGAGAATCAAGCATGTGTACAGCGGCATAAACGCAGCAGTGATAGGATTGGTGAGGTTCGGTGAGCAAATGCAGACCCTTTGAAGTCATATTGCATGGTACCCATTCCATGGGTCTCAACTCTCCAGGTTTAAGGGATTCTTCCTTCAGCTAAAACATGCATGTGGAACCCATAGTATGATCCACCGTATGATCGGGAAACGTGTTCAAATGTGTCTCAGGTTTCGTCCCCTGGTACTCGGGTGCAACATTCCAGACGCTATACTAACACTCTCCCCACTTGGAGAGTCAGTGCCTTTAACCTCCTGTTTGGCCCAGTTTGCAATTTCTGCGGAAAATGAACAGGAATAGGGAGAACCATTTAGAGACAAGCTGGAGGTGTCTGGACGGGCAAATTTAACTCTCATTTCCCACCAGGAAGAGGAATTAACCAAAGGCTCAGCGTGCCATGCCGGAACCACACTAGGGCCTGAAGCAAGGCTGCGGTGTTGCGGCCAGCTCACAAGAAAGCGAGTTGAAGAAAGGAGCTCAGGGGCACTGTCATTCACAAACCTGCAGAGTTATAAATGACAGCTATCGTCCAAAAATATATTGAAATAAGGCTGCCAAGAGTATTTGAAAGCGGGGCAGAATTGCAGGAAACCGATTTCAGGAGTTAGACTGGAATTGCATGTAAAGCATAGGAAAAGAGGCAGAACGTCCACAATGATGCACTTGGCCAAAAAGGGCGTATGCGTTTTTTCCTGAATATATTCAGGAAAAAACGCATATGCCCTTTTTGGCCAACCAAGCAAGCTTGCAAAGGAAATCTGCACTACAATGAAGTCTCACTGCCCCCCGGTCAAAAGGGCCATCTGAAATAAGTGTAAAATCCAGAAAGGCAGGACAGGCCATGGAGAACTGGGAGCCTTGTTATGCTGATGGGCGGGATGTAAATTGCCAACAGCCACTCTGGAGAAGTGTATGGTGTTTCCTGAAACATCTAAAAAACAAAGCAACAGAGCCTAGGGCACTTCCACTTATGGTCCTATAGCTTAGTGAAATTAAAATCAAAAAGACACAGCCACCCCAAAGTTTGGGACGGCTCTGTTTACAAGAACCTCGTTTACGGTACAAATTCAATATCACAGAAAGCGAAAAATGGATAAAGAAGTTGTGGTACTTACATACAATGCAATATCACTCAGCAATGAAATCTATGTCATCAGGCCCGTACCAGCATAATGAGTGGCTTCAGGTACGATGATTCTAAGTGAAATAAGTCACACAGAAAAAGAAACATCATAAGATATCACTACTACACGGAATGTAAACTTGGCTACACAGGAACTGAATTACAAAACAGAACAGGGTCTCAAATGTAGAAAACCAACTTATGCTTGCTTAAGATGAAAGGTGAGTTGGGGTGCTGCATAAAACCAGAGATTGAAATTAGCACAGATACCGTTCCATAAGCCAAATATGTAATAGACATGAGCTACTCCTTGCTCAAGGAAGTGGACTCAATGCCCCATATTAAAGGCCTAAGAATATACCTGACAAGTAAGAATCTTAAAACCTATGGATTTATATGTCTCCGAAAGAGAATCAAGCGTGTGTACAGCAGCATAAACGCAGCACTGATAGGATTGGTGAGGTTCGGTGAGCAAATGCAGACCCTTTGAAGTCATACTGAATGGTACCCATTCCATGGGTCTCAACTCTCCAGGTTTAAGGGATTCTTCCTTCAGCTAAAACATGCATGTGGAACCCAGAGTATGATCCACCGTGTGATCGGGAAACGTGTTCAAATGTGTCTCAGGTTTCGTCCCCTGGTACTCGGGTGCAACATTCCAGACGCTTTACTAACACTCTCCCCTCTTGGAGAGTCAGTGTCTTTAACCTCCTGTTTGTCCCAGTTTGCAATTTCTGCGGAAAATGAACAGGAATAGGGAGAACCAATGAGAGACTCGCTGGAGGTGTCTGGACGGGCAAATTTAACTCTCATTTCCCACCAGGAAGAGGAATTAACCAAAGGCTCAGCGTGCCGTGCCGGAACCACACTAGGGCCTGAAGCAATTCTGCGGTGTTGCGGCCAGCTCACAAGAAAGCGAGTTGAAGAAAGGAGCTCAGGGGCACTGTCATTCACAGACCTGCAGAGTTATAAATGACAGCTATCGTCCAAAAATATATTGAAGTAAGGCTGCCAAGAGGACTTGAAAGAGGGGCAGAATTGCAGGAAACCGATTTCAGGAGGTAGACTGGAATTGCATGTAAAGCATAGGAAAAGAGGCAGAACGTCCACAATGATGCACTTGGCCAAAAAGGGCATATGCGTTCTTTCCTGAATATATTCAGGAAAAAACGCATACGCCCTTTTTGGCCAACCAAGCAAGCTTGCAAAGGAAATCTGCACTACAATGAAGTCTCACTGCCCCCCGGTCAAAAGGGCCATCTGAAAAAAGTGTAAAATCCAGAAAGGCAAGACAGGCCATGGAGAACTGGGAGCCTTGTTATGCTGATGGGCGGGATGTAAATTGCCAACAGCCACTCTGGAGAAGTGTATGGTGTTTCCTGAAACATCTAAAAAACAAAGCAACAGAGCCTAGGGCACTTCCACTTATGGTCCTATAGATTAGGGAAATTAAAATCAAAAAGACACAGCCACCCCAAAGTTTGGGACGGCTCTGTTTACAAGAACCTCGTTTACGGTACAAATTCAATATCACAGAAAGCGAAAAATGGATAAAGAAGTTGTGGTACTTACATACAATGCAATATCACTCAGCAATGAAATCTATGTCATCAGGTCCGTAGCAGCATAATGAGTGGATTCAGGTACGATGATTCTAAGTGAAATAAGTCACACAGAAAAAGAAACATCATAAGATATCACTACTACACGGAATGTAAACTTGGCTACACAGGGACTGAATTACAAAACAGAACAGGGTCTCAAATGTAGAAAACCAACTTATGCTTGCTTAAGGTGAAAGGTGAGTTGGGGTGCTGCATAAAACCAGAGATTGAAATTAGCGCACATACCTTTCCATAAGCCAAATATGTAATAGACATGAGCTACTCCTTGCTCAAGGAAGTGGACTCAATGCCCCATATTAAAGGCCTAAGAATATACCTGACAAGTAAGAATCTTAAAACCTATGGATTTATATGTTTCCGGAAGAGAATCAAGCGTGTGTACAGCGGCATAAACGCAGCAGTGATAGGATTGGTGAGGTTCGGTGAGCAAATGCAGACCCTTTGAAGTCATATTGCATGGTACCCATTCCATGGGTCTCAACTCTCCAGGTTTAAGGGATTCTTCCTTCAGCTAAAACATGCATGTGGAACCCAGAGTATGATCCACCGTGTGATCGGGAAACGTGTTCAAATGTGTCAGTTTTCTTCCCCTGGTACTCGGGTGCAACATTCCAGACGCTTTACTAACACTCTCCCCTCTTGGAGAGTCAGTGATTTTAACCTCCTGTTTGGCCCAGTTTGCAATTTCTGCGGAAAATGAACAGGAATAGGGAGAACCAATGAGAGACTAGCTGGAGGTGTCTGGACGGGCAAATTTAACTCTAATTTCCCAACAGGAAGAGGAATTAACCAAAGGCTCAGCGTGCCGTGCTGGAACGACACTAGGGCCTGAAGCAATCCTGCGGTGTTGCGGCCAGCTCACAAGAAAGCGAGTTGAAGAAAGGAGCTCAGGGGCACTGTCATTCACAGACCTGCAGAGTTATAAATGACAGCTATCGTCCAAAAATATATTGAAGTAAGGCTGCCAACAGGACTTGAAAGGGGGGCAGAATTGCAGGGAACCGATTTCAGGAGGTAGACTGGAATTGCATGTAAAGCATAGGAAAAGAGGCAGAATGTCCACAATGATGCACTTGGCCAAAAAGGGCGTATGCGTTTTTTCCTGAATATATTCAGGAAAAAACGCATACGCCCTTTTTGGCCAACCAAGCAAGCTTGCAAAGGAAATCTGCACTACAATGAAGTCTCACTGCCCCCCGGTCAAAAGGGCCATCTGAAAAAAGTGTAAAATCCAGAAAGGCAGTACAGGCCATGGAGAACTGGGAGCCTTGTTATGCTGATGGGCGGGATGTAAATTGCCAACAGCCACTCTGGAGAAGTGTATGGTGTTTCCTGAAACATCTAAAAAACAAAGCAACAGAGCCTAGGGCACTTCCACGTATGGTCCTATAGCTTAGTGAAATTAAAATCAAAAAGACACAGCCACCCCAAAGTTTGGGATGGCTCTGTTTAAAAGAACTTCGTTTACGGTACAAGTTCAATATCACACAAAGTGAAAAATGGATAAAGAAGTTGTGGTACTTACGTACAATGCAATACCACTCAGCAATGAAATCTATGTCATCAGGCCCATAGGAGCATAATGAGTGGATTCAGGTACGATGATTCTAAGTGAAATAAGTCACACAGAAAAAGAAACATCATAAGATATCACTACTACACGGAATGTAAACTTGGCTACACAGGAACTGAATTACAAAACAGAACAGGGTCTCAAATGTAGAAAACCAACTTATGCTTGCTTAAGGGGAAAGGTGAGTTGGGGTGCTGCATAAAACCAGAGATTGAAATTAGCACAGATACCGTTCCATAAGCCAAATATGTAATAGACAAGAGCTACTCCTTGCTCAACGAAGTGGACTCTACACCCCATATTAAAAGCCTAAGAATATAGCTGACTAGTAAGTATCTTAAAACCTATGGATTTATATGTCTACGAAAGAGAATCAAGCGTGTGTACAGCGGCATAAACGCAGCAGTGATAGGATTGGTGAGGTTCGGTGAGCAAATGCAGACCCTTTGAAGTCATATTGCATGGTACCCATTCCATGGGTCTCAACTCTCCAGGTTTAAGGGATTCTTCCTTCAGCTAAAACATGCATGTGGAACCCAGGGTATGATCCACCGTGTGATTGGGAAACGTGTTCAAATGTGTCAGTTTTCGTCCCCTGGTACTCGGGTGCAACATTCCAGACGCTTTACTAACACTCTCCCCTCTTGGAGAGTCAGTGCCTTTAACCTCCTGTTTGGCCCAGTTTGCAATTTCTGCGGAAAATGAACAGGAATAGGGAGAACCAATGAGAGACTCGCTGGAGGTGTCTGGACGGGCAAATTTAACTCTCATTTCCCACCAGGAAGAGGAATTAACCAAAGGCTCAGCGTGCCGTGCTGGAACGACACTAGGGCCTGAAGCAATCCTGCGGTGTTGCGGCCAGCTCACAAGAAAGCGAGTTGAAGAAAGGAGCTCAGGGGCACTGTCATTCACAGACCTGCACAGTTACAAATGACAGCTATCGTCCAAAAACATATTGAAGTAAGGCTGCCAAGAGGACTTGAAAGCGGGGCAGAATTGCAGGAAACCGATTTCAGGAGGTAGACTGGAATTGCATGTAAAGCATAGGAAAAGAGGCAGAACGTCCACAATGATGCACTTGGCCAAAAAGGGCATATGCGTTTTTTCCTGAATATATTCAGGAAAAAACGCATATGCCCTTTTTGGCCAACCAAGCAAGCTTGCAAAGGAAATCTGCACTACAATGAAGTCTCACTGCCCCCCGGTCAAAAGGGCCATCTGAAAAAAGTGTAAAATCCAGAAAGGCAAGACAGGCCATGGAGAACTGGGAGCCTTGTTATGCTGATGAGTGGGATGTAAATTGCCAACAGCCACTCTGGAGAAGTGTACGGTGTTTCCTGAAACATCTAAAAAACAAAGCAACAGAGCCTAGGCCACTTCCACTTATGGTCCTTTAGCTTAGGGAAATTAAAATCAAAAAGACACAGCCACCCCAAAGTTTGGGACGGCTCTGTTTTCAAGAACCTCGTTTACGGTACAAATTCAATATCACAGAAAGCGAAAAATGGATAAAGAAGTTGTGGTACTTACATACAATGCAATATCACTCAGCAATGAAATCTATGTCATCAGGCCCGTAGCAGCATAATGAGTGGATTCAGGTACGATGATTCTAAGTGAAATAAGTCACACAGAAAAAGAAACATCATAAGATATCACTACTACACGGAATGTAAACTTGGCTACACAGGAACTGAATTACAAAACAGAACAGGGTCTCAAATGTAGAAAACCAACTTATGCTTGCTTAAGGTGAAAGGTGAGTTGGGGTGCTGCATAAAACCAGAGATTGAAATTAGCACAGATACCGTTCCATAAGCCAAATATGTAATAGACATGAGCTACTCCTTGCTCAAGGAAGTGGACTCAATGCTCCATATTAAAGGCCTAAGAATATACCTGACAAGTAAGAATCTTAAAAGCTATGGATTTATATGTCTCCGAAAGAGAATCAAGCGTGTGTACAGCGGCATAAACGCAGCAGTGATAGGATTGGTGAGGTTCAGTGAGCAAATGCAGACCCTTTGAAGTCATATTGCATGGTACCCATTCCATGGGTCTCAACTCTCCAGGTTTAAGGGATTCTTCCTTCAGCTAAAACATGCATGTGGAACCCAGAGTATGATCCACTGTGTGATCGGGAAACGTGTTCAAATGTGTCAGTTTTCGTCCCCTGGTACTCGGGTGCAACATTCCAGACGCTTTACTAACACTCTCCCCTCTTGGAGAGTCAGTGCCTTTAAACTCCTGTTTGGTCCAGTTTGCAATTTCTGCGGAAAATGAACAGGAATAGGGAGAACCAATGAGAGAATCGCTGGAGGTGTCTGGACGGGCAAATTTAACTCTCATTTCCCACCAGGAAGAGGAATTAACCAAAGGCTCAGCGTGCCGTGCTGGAACGACACTAGGGTCTGAAGCAATCCTGCGGTGTTACGGCCAGCTCACAAGAAAGCGAGTTGAAGAAAGGAGCTCAGGGGCACTGTCATTCACAGACATGCAGAGTTATAAATGACATTTATCGTTCAAAAATATATTGAAGTAAGGCTGCCAAGAGGACTTGAAAGCGGGGCAGAATTGCAGGAAACCGATTTCAGGAGGTAGACTGGAATTGCATGTAAAGCATAGGAAAAGAGGCAGAACGTCCACAATGATGCACTTGGCCAAAAAGGGCATATGCGTTTTTTCCTGAATATATTCAGGAAAAAACGCATATGCCCTTTTTGGCCAACAAAGCAAGCTTGCAAAGGAAATCTGCACTACAATGAAGTCTCACTGCCCCCCGGTCAAAAGGGCCATCTGAAATAAGTGTAAAATCCAGAAAGGCAGGACAGGCCATGGAGAACTGGGAGCCTTGTTATGCTGATGGGCGGGATGTAAATTGCCAACAGCCACTCTGGAGAAGTGTATGGTGTTTCCTGAAACATCTAAAAAACAAAGCAACAGAGCCTAGGGCACTTCCACTTATGGTCCTATAGCTTAGGGGAATTAAAATCAAAAAGACACAGCCACCCCAAAGTTTGGGACGGCTCTGTTTACAAGAACCTCGTTTACGGTACAAATTCAATATCACAGAAAGTGAAAAATGGATAAAGAAGTTGTGGTACTTACATACAATGCAATATCACTCAGCAATGAAATCTATGTCATTAGGCCCGTAGCAGAATAATGAGTGGATTCAGGTACGACGATTCTAAGTGAAATAAGTCACACAGAAAAAGAAACATCATAAGATATCACTACTACACGGAATGTAAACTTGGCTACACAGGAACTGAATTACAAAACAGAACAGGGTCTCGAATGTAGAAAACCAACTTATGCTTGCTTAAGGGGAAAGTTGAGTTGGGGTGCTGCATAAAACCAGAGATTGAAATTAGCACAGATACCGTTCCATAAGCCAAATATGTAATAGACAAGAGCTACTCCTTGCTCAACGAAGTGGACTCTACACCCCATATTAAACGACTAAGAATATAGCTGACTAGTAAGTATCTTAAAACCTATGAATTTATATGTCTCCAAAAGAGAATCAAGCATGTGTACAGCGGCATAAACGCAGCAGTGATAGGATTGGTGAGGTTCGGTGAGCAAATGCAGACCCTTTGAAGTCATATTGCATGGTACCCATTCCATGGGTCTCAACTCTCCAGGTTTAAGGGATTCTTCCTTCAGCTAAAACATGCATGTGGAACCCATAGTATGATCCACCGTATGATCGGGAAACGTGTTCAAATGTGTCTCAGGTTTCGTCCCCTGGTACTCGGGTGCAACATTCCAGACGCTATACTAACACTCTCCCCACTTGGAGAGTCAGTGCCTTTAACCTCCTGTTTGGCCCAGTTTGCAATTTCTGTGGAAAATGAACAGGAATAGGGAGAACCATTTAGAGACAAGCTGGAGGTGTCTGGACGGGCAAATTTAACTCTCATTTCCCACCAGGAAGAGGAATTAACCAAAGGCTCAGCGTGCCATGCCGGAACCACACTAGGGCCTGAAGCAAGGCTGCGGTGTTGCGGCCAGCTCACAAGAAAGCGAGTTGAAGAAAGGAGCTCAGGGGCACTGTCATTCACAAACCTGCAGAGTTATAAATGACAGCTATCGTCCAAAAATATATTGAAATAAGGCTGCCAAGAGGATTTGAAAGCGGGGCAGAATTGCAGGAAACCGATTTCAGGAGGTAGACTGGAATTGCATGTAAAGCATAGGAAAAGAGGCAGAACGTCCACAATGATGCACTTGGCCAAAAAGGGCGTATGCGTTTTTTCCTGAATATATTCAGGAAAAAACGCATATGCCCTTTTTGGCCAACCAAGCAAGCTTGCAAAGGAAATCTGCACTACAATGAAGTCTCACTGCCCCCCGGTCAAAAGGGCCATCTGAAATAAGTGTAAAATCCAGAAAGGCAGGACAGGCCATGGAGAACTGGGAGCCTTGTTATGCTGATGGGCGGGATGTAAATTGCCAACAGCCACTCTGGAGAAGTGTATGGTGTTTCCTGAAACATCTAAAAAACAAAGCAACAGAGCCTAGGGCACTTCCACTTATGGTCCTATAGCTTAGGGAAATTAAAATCAAAAAGACACAGCCACCCCAAAGTTTGGGACGGCTCTGTTTACAAGAACCTCGTTTACGGTACAAATTCAATATCACAGAAAGCGAAAAATGGATAAAGAAGTTGTGGTACTTACATACAATGCAATATCACTCAGCAATGAAATCTATGTCATCAGGCCCGTACCAGCATAATGAGTGGCTTCAGGTACGATGATTCTAAGTGAAATAAGTCACACAGAAAAAGAAACATCATAAGATATCACTACTACACGGAATGTAAACTTGGCTACACAGGAACTGAATTACAAAACAGAACAGGGTCTCAAATGTAGAAAACCAACTTATGCTTGCTTAAGATGAAAGGTGAGTTGGGGTGCTGCATAAAACCAGAGATTGAAATTAGCACAGATACCGTTCCATAAGCCAAATATGTAATAGACATGAGCTACTCCTTGCTCAAGGAAGTGGACTCAATGCCCCATATTAAAGGCCTAAGAATATACCTGACAAGTAAGAATCTTAAAACCTATGGATTTATATGTCTCCGAAAGAGAATCAAGCGTGTGTACAGCAGCATAAACGCAGCACTGATAGGATTGGTGAGGTTCGGTGAGCAAATGCAGACCCTTTGAAGTCATACTGCATGGTACCCATTCCATGGGTCTCAACTCTCCAGGTTTAAGGGATTCTTCCTTCAGCTAAAACATGCATGTGGAACCCAGAGTATGATCCACCGTGTGATCGGGAAACGTGTTCAAATGTGTCTCAGGTTTCGTCCCCTGGTACTCGGGTGCAACATTCCAGACGCTTTACTAACACTCTCCCCTCTTGGAGAGTCAGTGTCTTTAACCTCCTGTTTGTCCCAGTTTGCAATTTCTGCGGAAAATGAACAGGAATAGGGAGAACCAATGAGAGACTCGCTGGAGGTGTCTGGACGGGCAAATTTAACTCTCATTTCCCACCAGGAAGAGGAATTAACCAAAGGCTCAGCGTGCCGTGCCGGAACCACACTAGGGCCTGAAGCAATTCTGCGGTGTTGCGGCCAGCTCACAAGAAAGCGAGTTGAAGAAAGGAGCTCAGGGGCACTGTCATTCACAGACCTGCAGAGTTATAAATGACAGCTATCGTCCAAAAATATATTGAAGTAAGGCTGCCAAGAGGACTTGAAAGAGGGGCAGAATTGCAGGAAACCGATTTCAGGAGGTAGACTGGAATTGCATGTAAAGCATAGGAAAAGAGGCAGAACGTCCACAATGATGCACTTGGCCAAAAAGGGCATATGCGTTCTTTCCTGAATATATTCAGGAAAAAACGCATACGCCCTTTTTGGCCAACCAAGCAAGCTTGCAAAGGAAATCTGCACTACAATGAAGTCTCACTGCCCCCCGGTCAAAAGGGCCATCTGAAAAAAGTGTAAAATCCAGAAAGGCAAGACAGGCCATGGAGAACTGGGAGCCTTGTTATGCTGATGGGCGGGATGTAAATTGCCAACAGCCACTCTGGAGAAGTGTATGGTGTTTCCTGAAACATCTAAAAAACAAAGCAACAGAGCCTAGGGCACTTCCACTTATGGTCCTATAGCTTAGGGAAATTAAAATCAAAAAGACACAGCCACCCCAAAGTTTGGGACGGCTCTGTTTACAAGAACCTCGTTTACGGTACAAATTCAATATCACAGAAAGCGAAAAATGGATAAAGAAGTTGTGGTACTTACATACAATGCAATATCACTCAGCAATGAAATCTATGTCATCAGGTCCGTAGCAGCATAATGAGTGGATTCAGGTACGATGATTCTAAGTGAAATAAGTCACACAGAAAAAGAAACATCATAAGATATCACTACTACACGGAATGTAAACTTGGCTACACAGGGACTGAATTACAAAACAGAACAGGGTCTCAAATGTAGAAAACCAACTTATGCTTGCTTAAGGTGAAAGGTGAGTTGGGGTGCTGCATAAAACCAGAGATTGAAATTAGCGCACATACCTTTCCATAAGCCAAATATGTAATAGACATGAGCTACTCCTTGCTCAAGGAAGTGGACTCAATGCCCCATATTAAAGGCCTAAGAATATACCTGACAAGTAAGAATCTTAAAACCTATGGATTTATATGTTTCCGGAAGAGAATCAAGCGTGTGTACAGCGGCATAAACGCAGCAGTGATAGGATTGGTGAGGTTCGGTGAGCAAATGCAGACCCTTTGAAGTCATATTGCATGGTACCCATTCCATGGGTCTCAACTCTCCAGGTTTAAGGGATTCTTCCTTCAGCTAAAACATGCATGTGGAACCCAGAGTATGATCCACCGTGTGATCGGGAAACGTGTTCAAATGTGTCAGTTTTCTTCCCCTGGTACTCGGGTGCAACATTCCAGACGCTTTACTAACACTCTCCCCTCTTGGAGAGTCAGTGATTTTAACCTCCTGTTTGGCCCAGTTTGCAATTTCTGCGGAAAATGAACAGGAATAGGGAGAACCAATGAGAGACTAGCTGGAGGTGTCTGGACGGGCAAATTTAACTCTAATTTCCCAACAGGAAGAGGAATTAACCAAAGGCTCAGCGTGCCGTGCTGGAACGACACTAGGGCCTGAAGCAATCCTGCGGTGTTGCGGCCAGCTCACAAGAAAGCGAGTTGAAGAAAGGAGCTCAGGGGCACTGTCATTCACAGACCTGCAGAGTTATAAATGACAGCTATCGTCCAAAAATATATTGAAGTAAGGCTGCCAAGAGGACTTGAAAGCGGGGCAGAATTGCAGGAAACCGATTTCAGGAGGTAGACTGGAATTGCATGTAAAGCATAAGAAAAGAGGCAGAACGTCCACAATGATGCACTTGGCCAAAAAGGGCATATGCGTTTTTTCCTGAATATATTCAGGAAAAAACGCATATGCCCTTTTTGGCCAACCAAGCAAGCTTGCAAGGGAAATCTGCACTACAATGAAGTCTCACTGCCCCCCGGTCAAAAGGGCCATCTGAAAAAAGTGTAAAATCCAGAAAGGCAAGACAGGCCATGGAGAACTGGGATTCTTGTTACGCTGATGGGCGAGATGTAAATTGCCAACAGCCACTCTGGAGAAGTGTACCGTGTTTCCTGAAACATCTAAAAAACAAAGCAACAGAGCCTAGGGCACTTCCACTTATGGTCCTATAGCTTAGGGAAATTAAAATCAAAAAGACACAGCCACCCCAAAGTTTGGGACGGCTCTGTTTACAAGAACCTCGTTTATGGTACAAATTAAATATCACAGAAAGCGAAAAATGGATAAAGAAGTTGTGGTACTTACATACAATGCAATATCACTCAGCAATGAAATCTATGTCATCAGGCCCGTAGCAGCATAATGACTGGATTCAGGTACGATGATTCTAAGTGAAATAAGTCACACAGAAACAGAAACATCATAAGATATCACTACTACACGGAATGTAAACTTGGCTACACAGGAACTGAATTACAAAACAGAACAGGGTCTCAAATGTAGAAAACCAACTTATGCTTGCGTAAGGGGAAAGTTGAGTTGGGGTGCTGCATAAAACCAGAGATTGAAATTAGCACAGATACCGTTCCATAAGCCAAATATGTAATAGACAAGAGCTACTCCTTGCTCAACGAAGTGGACTCTACACCCCATATTAAAAGCCTAAGAATATAGCTGACTAGTAAGTATCTTAAAACCTATGGATTTATATGTTTCCGAAAGAGAATCAAGCGTGTGTACAGCAGCATAAACGCAGCAGTGATAGGATTGGTGAGGTTCGGTGAGCAAATGCAGACCCTTTGAAGTCATATTGCATGGTACCCATTCCATGGGTCTCAACTCTCCAGGTTTAAGGGATTCTTCCTTCAGCTAAAACATGCATGTGGAACCCAGTGTGATCCACCGTGTGATCGGGAAACGTGTTCAAATGTGTCTCAGGTTTCGTCCCCTGGTACTCGGGTGCAACATTCCAGACGCTTTACTAACACTCTCCCCACTTGGAGAGTCAGTGCCTTTAACCTCCTGTTTGGCCCAGTTTGCAATTTCTGCGGAAAATGAACAGGAATAGGGAGAACCATTTAGAGACAAGCTGGAGGTGTCTGGACGGGCAAATTTAACTCTCATTTCCCACCAGGAAGAGGAATTAACCAAAGGCTCAGCGTGCCGTGCTGGAAAGACACTAGGGCCTGAAGCAATCCTGCGGTGTTGCGGCCAGCTCACAAGAAAGCGAGTTGAAGAAAGGAGCTCAGGGGCACTGTCATTCACAGATCTGCAGAGTTATAAATGACAGCTATCGTCCAAAAATATATTGAAGTAAGGCTGCCAAGAGGACTTGAAAGCGGGGCAGAATTGCAGGAAACCGATTTCAGGAGGTAGACTGGAATTGCATGTAAAGCATAGGAAAAGAGGCAGAACGTCCACAATGATGCACTTGGCCAAAAAGGGCATATGCGTTTTTTCCTGAATATATTCAGGAAAAAACGCATATGCCATTTTTGGCCAACCAAGCAAGCTTGCAAAGGAAATCTGCACTACAATGAAGTCTCACTGCCCCCCGGTCAAAAGGGCCATCTGAAAAAAGTGTAAAATCCAGAAAGGCAGGACAGGCCATGGAGAACTGGGAGCCTTGTTATGCTGATGGTCGGGATGTAAATTGCCAACAGCCACTCTGGAGAAGTGTACGGTGTTTCCTGAAACATCTAAAAAACAAAGCAACAGAGCCTAGGGCACTTCCACTTATGGTTCTATAGCTTAGGGAAATTAAAATCAAAAAGACACAGCCACCCCAAAGTTTGGGACGGCTCTGTTTACAAGAACCTCGTTTACGGTACAAGTTCAATATCGCAGAAAGCGAAAAATGGATAAAGAAGTTGTGGTACTTACATACAATGCCATATCACTCAGCAATGAAATCTATGTCATCAGGCCCATAGCAGCATAATTAGTGGATTCAGGTACGATGATTCTAAGTGAAATAAGTCACACAGAAAAAGAAACATCATAAGATATCACTACTACACGGAATGTAAACTTGGCTACACAGGAACTGAATTACAAAACAGAACAGGGTCTCAAATGTAGAAAACCAACTTATGCTTGCTTAAGGTGAAAGGTGAGTTGGGGTGCTGCATAAAACCAGAGATTGAAATTAGCACAGATACCGTTCCATAAGCCAAATATGTAATAGACATGAGCTACTCCTTGCTCAAGGAAGTGGACTCAATGCCACATATTAAAGGCCTAAGAATATACGTGACAAGTAAGAATCTTAAAACCTATGGATTTATATGTCTCCGAAAGAGAATCAAGCGTGTGTACAGCAGCATAAACGCAGCAGTGATAGGATTGGTGAGGTTCGGTGAGGAAATGCAGACCCTTTGAAGTCATATTGCATGGTACCCATTCCATGGGTCTCAACTCTCCAGGTTTAAGGGATTCTTCCTTCAGCTAAAACATGCATGTGGAACCCAGAGTATGATCCACCGTGTGATCGGGAAATGTGTTCAAATGTGTCTCAGTTTTCGTCCCCTGGTACTCGGGTGCAACATTCAAGACGCTTTACTAACACTCTCCCCTCTTGGAGAGTCAGTGCCTTTAACCTCCTGTTTGGCCCAGTTTGCAATTTCTGCGGAAAATGAACAGGAATAGGGAGAACCAATGAGAGACTAGCTGGAGGTGTCTGGACGGGCAAATTTAACTCTCATTTCCCACCAGGAAGAGGAATTAACCAAAGGCTCAGCGTGCCGTGCTGGAAAGACACTAGGGCCTGAAGCAATCCTGCAGTGTTGCGGCCAGCTCACAAGAAAGCGAGTTGAAGAAAGGAGCTCAGGGGCACTGTCATTCACAGATCTGCAGAGTTATAAATGACAGCTATCGTCCAAAAATATATTGAAGTAAGGCTGCCAAGAGGAGTTGAAAGCGGGGCAGAATTGCAGGAAACTGATTTCAGGAGGTAGACTGGAATTGCATGTAAAGCATAGGAAAAGAGGCAGAACGTCCACAATGATGCACTTGGCCAAAAAGGGCATATGCGTTTTTTCCTGAATATATTCAGGAAAAAACGCATATGCCCTTTTTGGCCAACCAAGCAAGCTTGCAAAGGAAATCTGCACTACAATGAAGTCTCACTGCCCCCCGGTCAAAAGGGCCATCTGAAATAAGTGTAAAATCCAGAAAGGCAGGACAGGCCATGGAGAACTGGGAGCCTTGTTATGCTGATGGGCGGGATGTAAATTGCCAACAGCCACTCTGGAGAAGTGTACCGTGTTTCCTGAAACATCTAAAAAACAAAGCAACAGAGCCTAGGGCACTTCCACTTATGGTCCTATAGCTTAGGGAAATTAAAATCAAAAAGACACAGCCACCCCAAAGTTTGGGACGGCTCTGTTTACAAGAACCTCGTTTACGGTACAAATTCAATATCACAGAAAGCGAAAAATGGATAAAGAAGTTGTGGTACTTACATACAATGCAATATCACTCAGCAATGAAATCTATGTCATCAGGCCCGTAGCAGCATAATGAGTGGCTTCAGGTACGATGATTCTAAGTGAAATAAGTCACACAGAAAAAGAAACATCATAAGATATCACTACTACACGGAATGTAAACTTGGCTACACAGGAACTGAATTACAAAACAGAACAGGGTCTCAAATGTAGAAAACCAACTTATGCTTGCTTAAGATGAAAGGTGAGTTGGGGTGCTGCATAAAACCAGAGATTGAAATTAGCACAGATACCGTTCCATAAGCCAAATATGTAATAGACATGAGCTACTCCTTGCTCAAGGAAGTGGACTCAATGCCCCATATTAAAGGCCTAAGAATATACCTGACAATTAAGAATCTTAAAACCTATGGATTTATATGTCTCTGAAAGAGAATCAAGCGTGTGTACAGCAGCATAAACGCAGCAGTGATAGGATTGGTGAGGTTCGGTGAGCAAACGCAGACCCTTTGAAGTCATATTGCATGGTACCCATTCCATGGGTCTCAACTCTCCAGGTTTAAGGGATTCTTCCTTCAGCTAAAACATGCATGTGGAACCCAGAGTATGATCCACCGTGTGATCGGGAAACGTGTTCAAATGTGTCAGTTTTCGTCCCCTGGTACTCGGGTGCAACATTCCAGACGCTTTACTAACACTCTCCCCTCTTGGAGAGTCAGTGCCTTTAACCTCCTGTTTGACCCAGTTTGCAATTTCTGCGGAAAATGAACAGGAATAGGGAGAACCAATGAGAGACTCGCTGGAGGTGTCTGGACGGGCAAATTTAACTCTCATTTCCCACCAGGAAGAGGAATTAACCAAAGGCTCAGCGTGCCGTGCCGGAACCACACTAGGGCCTGAAGCAATCCTGCGGTGTTGCGGCCAGCTCACAAGAAAGCGAGTTGAAGAAAGGAGCTCAGGGGCACTGTCATTCACAGACCTGCAGAGTTATAAATGACAGCTATCGTCCAAAAATATATTGAAGTAAGGCTGCCAAGAGGACTTGAAAGCGGGGCAGAATTGCAGGAAACCGATTTCAGGAGGTAGACTGGAATTGCATGTAAAGCATAGGAAAAGAGGCAGAACGTCCACAATGATGCACTTGGCCAAAAAGGGCATATGCGTTTTTTCCTGAATATATTCAGGAAAAAACGCATATGCCCTTTTTGGCCAACCAAGCAAGCTTGCAAGGGAAATCTGCACTACAATGAAGTCTCACTGCCCCCCGGTCAAAAGGGCCATCTGAAAAAAGTGTAAAATCCAGAAAGGCAAGACAGGCCATGGAGAACTGGGATCCTTGTTATGCGGATGGGCGGGATGTAAATTGCCAACAGCCACTCTGGAGAAGTGTACCGTGTTTCCTGAAACATCTAAAAAACAAAGCAACAGAGCCTAGGGCACTTCCACTTATGGTCCTATAGCTTAGGGAAATTAAAATCAAAAAGACACAGCCACCCCAAAGTTTGGGACGGCTCTGTTTACAAGACCCTCGTTTATGGTACAAATTCAATATCACAGAAAGCGAAAAATGGATAAAGAAGTTGTGGTACTTACATACAATGCAATATCACTCAGCAATGAAATCTATGTCATCAGGCCCGTAGCAGCATAATGAGTGGATTCAGGTACGATGATTCTAAGTGAAATAAGTCACACAGAAACAGAAACATCATAAGATATCACTACTACACGGAATGTAAACTTGGCTACACAGGAACTGAATTACAAAACAGAACAGGGTCTCAAATGTAGAAAACCAACTTATGCTTGCTTAAGGGGAAAGTTGAGTTGAGGTGCTGCATAAAACCAGAGATTGAAATTAGCACAGATACCGTTCCATAAGCCAAATATGTAATAGACAAGAGCTACTCCTTGCTCAACGAAGTGGACTCTACACCCCATATTAAAAGCCTAAGAATATAGCTGACTAGTAAGTATCTTAAAACCTATGGATTTATATGTTTCCGAAAGAGAATCAAGCGTGTGTACAGCAGCATAAACGCAGCAGTGATAGGATTGGTGTGGTTCGGTGAGCAAATGCAGACCCTTTGAAGTCATATTGCATGGTACCCATTCCATGGGTCTCAACTCTCCAGGTTTAAGGGATTCTTCCTTCAGCTAAAACATGCATGTGGAACCCAGAGTATGATCCACCGTGTGATCGGGAAACGTGTTCAAATGTGTCAGTTTTCGTCCCCTGGTACTCGGGTGCAACATTCCAGACGCTTTACTAACACTCTCCCCACTTGGAGAGTCAGTGCCTTTAACCTCCTGTTTGGCCCAGTTTGCAATTTCTGCGGAAAATGAACAGGAATAGGGAGAACCAATGAGAGACTAGCTGGAGGTGTCTGGACGGGCAAATTTAACTCTCATTTCCCACCAGGAAGAGGAATTAACCAAAGGCTCAGCGTGCCGTGCTGGAACGACACTAGGGCCTGAAGCAATCCTGCGGTGTTGCGGCCAGCTCACAAGAAAGCGAGTTGAAGAAAGGAGCTCAGGGGCACTGTCATTCACAGACCTGCAGAGTTATAAATGACAGCTATCGTCCAAAAATATATTGAAGTAAGGCTGCCAAGAGGACTTGAAAGCGGGGCAGAATTGCAGGAAACCGATTTCAGGAGGTAGACTGGAATTGCATGTAAAGCATAGGAAAAGAGGCAGAACGTCCACAATGATGCACTTGGCCAAAAAGGGCATATGCGTTTTTTCCTGAATATATTCAGGGAAAAACGCATATGCCATTTTTGGCCAACCAAGCAAGCTTGCAAAGGAAATCTGCACTACAATGAAGTCTCACTGCCCCCCGGTCAAAAGGGCCATCTGAAAAAAGTGTAAAATCCAGAAAGGCAGGACAGGCCATGGAGAACTGGGAGCCTTGTTATGCTCATGGGCGGGATGTAAATTGCCAACAGCCACTCTGGAGAAGTGTACGGTGTTTCCTGAAACATCTAAAAAACAAAGCAACAGAGCCTAGGGCACTTCCACTTATGGTCCTATAGCTTAGGGAAATTAAAATCAAAAAGACACAGCCACCCCAAAGTTTGGGATGGCTCTGTTTACAAGAACCTCGTTTACGGTACAAATTCAATATCACAGAAAGCGAAAAATGGATAAAGAAGTTGTGGTACTTACATACAATGCAATATCACTCAGCAATGAAATCTATGTCATCAGGCCCATAGCAGCATAATTAGTGGATTCAGGTACGATGATTCTAAGTGAAATAAGTCACACAGAAAAAGAAACATCTTAAGATATCACTACTACACGGAATGTAAACTTGGCTACACAGGAACTGAATTACAAAACAGAACAGGGTCTCAAATGTAGAAAACCAACTTAGGCTTGCTTAAGGTGAAAGGTGAGTTGGGGTGCTGCATAAAACCAGAGATTGAAATTAGCACAGATACCGTTCCATAAGCCAAATATGTAATAGACATGAGCTACTCCTTGCTCAAGGAAGTGGACTCAATGCCACATATTAAAGGCCTAAGAATATACGTGAAAAGTAAGAATCTTAAAACCTATGGATTTATATGTCTCCGAAAGAGAATCAAGCGTGTGTACAGCAGCATAAACGCAGCAGTGATAGGATTGGTGAGGTTCGGTGAGCAAATGCAGACCCTTTGAAGTCATATTGCATGGTACCCATTCCATGGGTCTCAACTCTCCAGGTTTAAGGGATTCTTCCTTCAGCTAAAACATGCATGTGGAACCCAGAGTATGATCCACCGTGTGATCGGGAAACGTGTTCAAATGTGTCTCAGTTTTCGTCCCCTGGTACTCGGGTGCAACATTCCAGACGCTTTACTAACACTCTCCCCTCTTGGAGAGTCAGTGCCTTTAACGTCCTGTTTGACCCAGTTTGCAATTTCTGCGGAAAATGAACAGGAATAGGGAGAACCAATGAGAGACTCGCTGGAGGTGTCTGGACGGGCAAATTTAACTCTGATTTCCCACCAGGAAGAGGAATTAACCAAAGGCTCAGCGTGCCGTGCGGGAACCACACTAGGGCCTGAAGCAATCCTGCGGTGTTGCGGCCAGCTCACAAGAAAGCGAGTTGAAGAAAGGAGCTCAGGGGCACTGTCATTCACAGACCTGCAGAGTTATAAATGACAGCTATCGTCCAAAAACATATTGAAGTAAGGCTGCCAAGAGGATTTGAAAGCGGGGCAGAATTGCAGGAAACCGATTTCAGGAGGTAGACTGGAACTGCATGTAAAGCATAGGAAAAGAGGCAGAACGTCCACAATGATGCACTTGGCCAAAAAGGGCGTATGCGTTTTTTCCTGAATATATTCAGGAAAAAACGCATACGCCCTTTTTGGCCAACCAAGCAAGCTTGCAAAGGAAATCTGCACTACAATGAAGTCTCACTGCCCCCCGGTCAAAAGGGCCATCTGAAAAAAGTGTAAAATCCAGAAAGGCAAGACAGGCCATGGAGAACTGGGAGCCTTGTTATGCTGATGGGCGGGATGTAAATTGCCAACAGCCACTCTGGAGAAGTGTATGGTGTTTCCTGAAACATCTAAAAAACAAAGCAACAGAGCCTAGGGCACTTCCACTTATGGTCCTATAGCTTAGGGAAATTAAAATCAAAAAGACACAGCCACCCCAAAGTTTGGGACGGCTCTGTTTACAAGACCCTCGTTTATGGTACAAATTCAATATCACAGAAAGCGAAAAATGGATAAAGAAGTTGTGGTACTTACATACAATGCAATATCACTCAGCAATGAAATCTATGTCATCAGGCCCGTAGCAGCATAATGAGTGGATTCAGGTACGATGATTCTAAGTGAAATAAGTCACACAGAAACAGAAACATCATAAGATATCACTACTACACGGAATGTAAACTTGGCTACACAGGAACTGAATTACAAAACAGAACAGGGTCTCAAATGTAGAAAACCAACTTATGCTTGCTTAAGGGGAAAGTTGAGTTGGGGTGCTGCATAAAACCAGAGATTGAAATTAGCACAGATACCGTTCCATAAGCCAAATATGTAATAGACAAGAGCTACTCCTTGCTCAACGAAGTGGACTCTACACCCCATATTAAAAGCCTAAGAATATAGCTGACTAGTAAGTATCTTAAAACCTATGGATTTATATGTTTCCGAAAGAGAATCAAGCGTGTGTACAGCAGCATAAACGCAGCAGTGATAGGATTGGTGAGGTTCGGTGAGCAAATGCAGACCCTTTGAAGTCATATTGCATGGTACCCATTCCATGGGTCTCAACTCTCCAGGTTTAAGGGATTCTTCCTTCAGCTAAAACATGCATGTGGAACCCAGAGTATGATCCACCGTGTGATCGGGAAACGTGTTCAAATGTGTCAGTTTTCGTCCCCTGGAACTCGGGTGCAACATTCCAGACGCTTTACTAACACTCTCCCCTCTTGGAGAGTCAGTGCCTTTAACCTCCTGTTTGGCCCAGTTTGCAATTTCTGCGGAAAATGAACAGGAATAGGGAGAACCATTTAGAGACAAGCTGGAGGTGTCTGGACGGGCAAATTTAACTCTCATTTCCCACCAGGAAGAGGAATTAACCAAAGGCTCAGAGTGCCGTGCTGGAAAGACACTAGGGCCTGAAGCAATCCTGCAGTGTTGCGGCCAGCTCACAAGAAAGCGAGTTGAAGAAAGGAGCTCAGGGGCACTGTCATTCACAGATCTGCAGAGTTATAAATGACAGCTATCGTCCAAAAATATATTGAAGTAAGGCTGCCAAGAGGAGTTGAAAGCGGGGCAGAATTGCAGGAAACCGATTTCAGGAGGTAGACTGGAATTGCATGTAAAGCATAGGAAAAGAGGCAGAACGTCCACAATGATGCACTTGGCCAAAAAGGGCATATGCGTTTTTTCCTGAATATATTCAGGAAAAAACGCATATGCCCTTTTTGGCCAACCAAGCAAGCTTGCAAAGGAAATCTGCACTACAATGAAGTCTCACTGCCCCCCGGTCAAAAGGGCCATCTGAAAAAAGTGTAAAATCCAGAAAGGCAAGACAGGCCATGGAGAACTGGGAGCCTTGTTATGCTCATGGGCGGGATGTAAATTGCCAACAGCCACTCTGGAGAAGTGTACGGTGTTTCCTGAAACATCTAAAAAACAAAGCAAGAGAGCCTAGGGCACTTCCACTTATGGTCCTATAGCTTAGGGAAATTAAAATCAAAAAGACACAGCCACCCCAATGTTTGGGACGGCTCTGTTTACAAGACCCTCGTTTACGGTACAAATTCAATATCAGAGAAAGTGAAAAATGGATAAAGAAGTTGTGGTACTTACATACAATGCAATATCACTCAGCAATGAAATCTATGTCATCAGGCCCGTAGCAGCATAATGAGTGGATTCAGGTACGATGATTCTAAGTGAAATAAGTCACACAGAAAAAGAAACATCATAAGATATCACTACTACACGGAATGTAAACTTGGCTACACAGGAACTGAATTACAAAACAGAACAGGGTCTCAAATGTAGAAAACCAACTTATGCTTGCTTAAGATGAAAGGTGAGTTGGGGTGCTGCATAAAACCAGAGATTGAAATTAGCACAGATACCGTTCCATAAGCCAAATATGTAATAGACATGAGCTACTCCTTGCTCAAGGAAGTGGACTCAATGCCCCATATTAAAGGCCTAAGAATATACCTGACAAGTAAGAATCTTAAAACCTATGGATTTATATGTCTCTGAAAGAGAATCAAGCGTGTGTACAGCAGCATAAACGCAGCAGTGATAGGATTGGTGAGGTTCGGTGAGCAAATGCAGACCCTTTGAAGTCATATTGCATGGTACCCATTCCATGGGTCTCAACTCTCCAGGTTTAAGGGATTCTTCCTTCAGCTAAAACATGCATGTGGAACCCAGAGTATGATCCACCGTGTGATCGGGAAACGTGTTCAAATGTGTCTCAGGTTTCGTCCCCTGGTACTCGGGTGCAACATTCCAGACGCTTTACTAACACTCTCCCCACTTGGAGAGTCAGTGCCTTTAACCTCCTGTTTGGCCCAGTTTGCAATTTCTGCGGAAAATGAACAGGAATAGGGAGAACCATTTAGAGACAAGCTGGAGGTGTCTGGACGGGCAAATTTAACTCTCATTTCCCACCAGGAAGAGGAATTAACCAAAGGCTCAGCGTGCCGTGCTGGAAAGACACTAGGACCTGAAGCAATCCTGCGGTGTTGCGGCCAGCTCACAAGAAAGCGAGTTGAAGAAAGGAGCTCAGGGGCACTGTCATTCACAGATCTGCAGAGTTATAAATGACAGCTATCGTCCAAAAATATATTGAAGTAAGGCTGCCAAGAGGAGTTGAAAGCGGGGCAGAATTGCAGGAAACCGATTTCAGGAGGTAGACTGGAATTGCATGTAAAGCATAGGAAAAGAGGCAGAACGTCCACAATGATGCACTTGGCCAAAAAGGGCATATGCGTTTTTTCCTGAATATATTCAGGAAAAAACGCATACACCCTTTTTGGCCAACCAAGCAAGCTTGCAAAGGAAATCTGCACTACAATGAAGTCTCACTGCCCCCCGGTCAAAAGGGCCATCTGAAAAAACTGTAAAATCCAGAAAGGCAAGACAGGCCATGGAGAACTGGGAGCCTTGTTATGCTGATGGGCGGGATGTAAATTGCCAACAGCCACTCTGGAGAAGTGTATGGTGTTTCCTGAAACATCTAAAAAACAAAGCAAGAGAGCCTAGGGCACTTCCACTTATGGTCCTATAGCTTAGGGAAATTAAAATCAAAAAGACACAGCCACCCCAAAGTTTGGGACGGCTCTGTTTACAAGAACCTCGTTTACGGTACAAATTAAATATCACAGAAAGCGAAAAATGGATAAAGAAGTTGTGGTACTTACATACAATGCAATATCACTCAGCAATGAAATCTATGTCATCAGGCCCGTAGCAGCATAATGAGTGGATTCAGGTACGATGATTCTAAGTGAAATAAGTCACACAGAAAAAGAAACATCATAAGATATCACTACTACACGGAATGTAAACTTGGCTACACAGGAACTGAATTACAAAACAGAACAGGGTCTCAAATGTAGAAAACCAACTTATGCTTGCTTAAGATGAAAGGTGAGTTGGGGTGCTGCATAAAACCAGAGATTGAAATTAGCACAGATACCGTTCCATAAGCCAAATATGTAATAGACATGAGCTACTCCTTGCTCAAGGAAGTGGACTCAATGCCCCATATTAAAGGCCTAAGAATATACCTGACAAGTAAGAATCTTAAAACCTATGGATTTATATGTCTCTGAAAGAGAATCAAGCGTGTGTACAGCAGCATAAACGCAGCAGTGATAGGATTGGTGAGGTTCGGTGAGCAAATGCAGACCCTTTGAAGTCATATTGCATGGTACCCATTCCATGGGTCTCAACTCTCCAGGTTTAAGGGATTCTTCCTTCAGCTAAAACATGCATGTGGAACCCAGAGTATGATCCACCGTGTGATCGGGAAACGTGTTCAAATGTGTCTCAGGTTTCGTCTCCTGGTACTCGGGTGCAACATTCCAGACGCTTTACTAACACTCTCCCCACTTGGAGAGTCAGTGCCTTTAACCTCCTGTTTGGCCCAGTTTGCAATTTCTGCGGAAAATGAACAGGAATAGGGAGAACCATTTAGAGACAAGCTGGAGGTGTCTGGACGGGCAAATTTAACTCTCATTTCCCACCAGGAAGAGGAATTAACCAAAGGCTCAGCGTGCCGTGCTGGAAAGACACTAGGACCTGAAGCAATCCTGCGGTGTTGCGGCCAGCTCACAAGAAAGCGAGTTGAAGAAAGGAGCTCAGGGGCACTGTCATTCACAGATCTGCAGAGTTATAAATGACAGCTATCGTCCAAAAATATATTGAAGTAAGGCTGCCAAGAGGAGTTGAAAGCGGGGCAGAATTGCAGGAAACCGATTTCAGGAGGTAGACTGGAATTGCATGTAAAGCATAGGAAAAGAGGCAGAACGTCCACAATGATGCACTTGGCCAAAAAGGGCATATGCGTTTTTTCCTGAATATATTCAGGAAAAAACGCATACACCCTTTTTGGCCAACCAAGCAAGCTTGCAAAGGAAATCTGCACTACAATGATGTCTCACTGCCCCCCGGTCAAAAGGGCCATCTGAAAAAAGTGTAAAATCCAGAAAGGCAAGACAGGCCATGGAGAACTGGGAGCCTTGTTATGCTGATGGGCGGGATGTAAATTGCCAACAGCCACTCTGGAGAAGTGTATGGTGTTTCCTGAAACATCTAAAAAACAAAGCAACAGAGCCTAGGGCACTTCCACTTATGGTCCTATAGCTTAGGGAAATTAAAATCAAAAAGACACAGCCACCCCAAAGTTTGGGACGGCTCTGTTTACAAGAACCTCGTTTACGGTACAAATTAAATATCACAGAAAGCGAAAAATGGATAAAGAAGTTGTGGTACTTACATACAATGCAATATCACTCAGCAATGAAATCTATGTCATCAGGCCCGTAGCAGCATAATGAGTGGATTCAGGTACGATGATTCTAAGTGAAATAAGTCACACAGAAAAAGAAACATCATAAGATATCACTACTACACGGAATGTAAACTTGGCTACACAGGAACTGAATTACAAAACAGAACAGGGTCTCAAATGTAGAAAACCAACTTATGCTTGCTTAAGGTGAAAGGTGAGTTGGGGTGCTGCATAAAACCAGAGATTGAAATTAGCGCACATACCGTTCCATAAGCCAAATATGTAATAGACATGAGCTACTCCTTGCTCAACGAAGTGGACTCTACACCCCATATTAAAAGCCTAAGAATATAGCTGACTAGTAAGTATCTTAAAACCTATGGATTTATATGTTTCCGAAAGAGAATCAAGCGTGTGTACAGCAGCATAAACGCAGCAGTGATAGGATTGGTGAGGTTCGGTGAGCAAATGCAGACCCTTTGAAGTCATATTGCATGGTACCCATTCCATGGGTCTCAACTCTCCAGGTTTAAGGGATTCTTCCTTCAGCTAAAACATGCATGTGGAACCCAGAGTATGATCCACCGTGTGATCGGGAAACGTGTTCAAATGTGTCTCAGGTTTCGTCCCCTGGTACTCGGGTGCAACATTCCAGACGCTTTACTAACACTCTCCCCACTTGGAGAGTCAGTGCCTTTAACCTCCTGTTTGGCCCAGTTTGCAATTTCTGCGGAAAATGAACAGGAATAGGGAGAACCATTTAGAGACAAGCTGGAGGTGTCTGGACGGGCAAATTTAACTCTCATTTCCCACCAGGAAGAGGAATTAACCAAAGGCTCAGCGTGCCATGCTGGAAAGACACTAGGGCCTGAAGCAATCCTGCAGTGTTGCGGCCAGCTCACAAGAAAGCGAGTTGAAGAAAGGAGCTCAGGGGCACTGTCATTCACAGACCTGCAGAGTTATAAATGACAGCTATCGTCCAAAAATATATTGAAGTAAGGCTGCCAAGAGGACTTGAAAGCGGGGCAGAATTGCAGGAAACCGATTTCAGGAGGTAGACTGGAATTGCATGTAAAGCATAGGAAAAGAGGCAGAACGTCCACAATGATGCACTTGGCCAAAAAGGGCATATGCGTTTTTTCCTGAATATATTCAGGAAAAAACGCATATGCCCTTTTTGGCCAACCAAGCAAGCTTGCAAAGGAAATCTGCACTACAATGAAGTCTCACTGCCCCCCGGTCAAAAGGGCCATCTGAAAAAAGTGTAAAATCCAGAAAGGCAAGACAGGCCATGGAGAACTGGGAGCCTTGTTATGCTCATGGGCGGGATGTAAATTGCCAACAGCCACTCTGGAGAAGTGTACGGTGTTTCCTGAAACATCTAAAAAACAAAGCAAGAGAGCCTAGGGCACTTCCACTTATGGTCCTTTAGCTTAGGGAAATTAAAATCAAAAAGACACAGCCACCCCAATGTTTGGGACGGCTCTGTTTACAAGACCCTCGTTTACGGTACAAATTCAATATCACAGAAAGTGAAAAATGGATAAAGAAGTTGTGGTACTTACATACAATGCAATATCACTCAGCAATGAAATCTATGTCATCAGGCCCGTAGCAGCATAATGAGTGGATTCAGGTACGATGATTCTAAGTGAAATAAGTCACACAGAAAAAGAAACATCATAAGATATCACTACTACACGGAATGTAAACTTGGCTACACAGGAACTGAATTACAAAACAGAACAGGGTCTCAAATGTAGAAAACCAACTTATGCTTGCTTAAGATGAAAGGTGAGTTGGGGTGCTGCATAAAACCAGAGATTGAAATTAGCACAGATACCGTTCCATAAGCCAAATATGTAATAGACATGAGCTACTCCTTGCTCAAGGAAGTGGACTCAATGCCCCATATTAAAGGCCTAAGAATATACCTGACAAGTAAGAATCTTAAAACCTATGGATTTATATGTCTCTGAAAGAGAATCAAGCGTGTGTACAGCAGCATAAACGCAGCAGTGATAGGATTGGTGAGGTTCGGTGAGCAAATGCAGACCCTTTGAAGTCATATTGCATGGTACCCATTCCATGGGTCTCAACTCTCCAGGTTTAAGGGATTCTTCCTTCAGCTAAAACATGCATGTGGAACCCAGAGTATGATCCACCGTGTGATCGGGAAACGTGTTCAAATGTGTCTCAGGTTTCGTCCCCTGGTACTCGGGTGCAACATTCCAGACGCTTTACTAACACTCTCCCCACTTGGAGAGTCAGTGCCTTTAACCTCCTGTTTGGCCCAGTTTGCAATTTCTGCGGAAAATGAACAGGAATAGGGAGAACCATTTAGAGACAAGCTGGAGGTGTCTGGACGGGCAAATTTAACTCTCATTTCCCACCAGGAAGAGGAATTAACCAAAGGCTCAGCGTGCCGTGCTGGAAAGACACTAGGACCT
Organism: Grampus griseus; assembly: GCF_964374135.1. Taxonomy (NCBI): domain Eukaryota; kingdom Metazoa; phylum Chordata; class Mammalia; order Artiodactyla; family Delphinidae; genus Grampus; species Grampus griseus. The sequence continues at coordinate 28,261 of NW_028132586.1, read as the reverse complement.
GAAGCAATCCTGCGGTGTTGCGGCCAGCTCACAAGAAAGCGAGTTGAAGAAAGGAGCTCAGGGGCACTGTCATTCACAGATCTGCAGAGTTATAAATGACAGCTATCGTCCAAAAATATATTGAAGTAAGGCTGCCAAGAGGACTTGAAAGCGGGGCAGAATTGCAGGAAACCGATTTCAGGAGGTAGACTGGAATTGCATGTAAAGCATAGGAAAAGAGGCAGAACGTCCACAATGATGCACTTGGCCAAAAAGGGCATATGCGTTTTTTCCTGAATATATTTAGGAAAAAACGCATACGCCCTTTTTGGCCAACCAAGCAAGCTTGCAAAGGAAATCTGCACTACAATGAAGTCTCACTGCCCCCCGGTCAAAAGGGCCATCTGAAAAAAGTGTAAAATCCAGAAAGGCAAGACAGGCCATGGAGAACTGGGAGCCTTGTTATGCTGATGGGCGGGATGTAAATTGCCAACAGCCACTCTGGAGAAGTGTATGGTGTTTCCTGAAACATCTAAAAAACAAAGCAACAGAGCCTAGGGCACTTCCACTTATGGTCCTATAGCTTAGGGAAATTAAAATCAAAAAGACACAGCCACCCCAAAGTTTGGGACGGCTCTGTTTACAAGAACCTCGTTTACGGTACAAATTCAATATCACAGAAAGCGAAAAATGGATAAAGAAGTTGTGGTACTTACATACAATGCAATATCACTCAGCAATGAAATCTATGTCATCAGGCCCGTAGCAGCATAATGAGTGGATTCAGGTACGATGATTCTAAGTGAAATAAGTCACACAGAAAAAGAAACATCATAAGATATCACTACTACACGGAATGTAAACTTGGCTACACAGGAACTGAATTACAAAACAGAACAGGGTCTCAAATGTAGAAAACCAACTTATGCTTGCTTAAGGTGAAAGGTGAGTTGGGGTGCTGCATAAAACCAGAGATTGAAATTAGCGCACATACCGTTCCATAAGCCAAATATGTAATAGACATGAGCTACTCCTTGCTCAACGAAGTGGACTCAATGCCACATATTAAAGGCCTAAGAATATACCTGACAAGTAAGAATCTTAAAACCTATGGATTTATATGTCTCTGAAAGAGAATCAAGCGTGTGTACAGCGGCATAAACGCAGCAGTGATAGGATTGGTGAGGTTCGGTGAGCAAATGCAGACCCTTTGAAGTCATATTGCATGGTACCCATTCCATGGGTCTCAACTCTCCAGGTTTAAGGGATTCTTCCTTCAGCTAAAACATGCATGTGGAACCCAGAGTATGATCCACCGTGTGATCGGGAAACGTGTTCAAATGTGTCAGTTTTCTTCCCCTGGTACTCGGGTGCAACATTCCAGACGCTTTACTAACACTCTCCCCTCTTGGAGAGTCAGTGATTTTAAACTCCTGTTTGGCCCAGTTTGCAATTTCTGCGGAAAATGAACAGGAATAGGGAGAACCAATGAGAGACTAGCTGGAGGTGTCTGGACGGGCAAATTTAACTCTAATTTCCCACCAGGAAGAGGAATTAACCAAAGGCGCAGCGTGCCGTGCTGGAACGACACTAGGGCCTGAAGCAATCCTGCGGTGTTGCGGCCAGCTCACAAGAAAGCGAGTTGAAGAAAGGAGCTCAGGGGCACTGTCATTCACAGACCTGCAGAGTTATAAATGACAGCAATCGTCCAAAAATATATTGAAGTAAGGTTGCCAAGAGGACTTGAAAGCGGGGCAGAATTGCAGGAAACCGATTTCAGGAGGTAGACTGGAATTGCATGTAAAGCATAGGAAAAGAGGCAGAACGTCCACAATGATGCACTTGGCCAAAAAGGGCATATGCGTTTTTTCCTGAATATATTCAGGAAAAAACGCATATGCCCTTTTTGGCCAACCAAGCAAGCTTGCAAGGGAAATCTGCACTACAATGAAATCTCACTGCCCCCCGGTCAAAAGGGCCATCTGAAAAAAGTGTAAAATCCAGAAAGGCAAGACAGGCCATGGAGAACTGGGATCCTTGTTATGCTGATGGGCGGGATGTAAATTGCCAACAGCCACTCTGGAGAAGTGTACCGTGTTTCCTGAAACATCTAAAAAACAAAGCAACAGAGCCTAGGGCACTTCCACTTATGGTCCTATAGCTTAGGGAAATTAAAATCAAAAAGACACAGCCACCCCAAAGTTTGGGACGGCTCTGTTTACAAGACCCTCGTTTATGGTACAAATTCAATATCACAGAAAGCAAAAAATGGATAAAGAAGTTGTGGTACTTACATACAATGCAATATCATTCAGCAATGAAATCTATGTCATCAGGCCCGTAGCAGCATAATGAGTGGATTCAGGTACGATGATTCTAAGTGAAATAAGTCACACAGAAACAGAAACATCATAAGATATCACTACTACACAGAATGTAAACTTGGCTACACAGGAACTGAATTACAAAACAGAACAGGGTCTCAAATGTAGAAAACCAACTTATGCTTCCTTAAGGGGAAAGTTGAGTTGGGGTGCTGCATAAAACCAGAGATTGAAATTAGCACAGATACCGTTCCATAAGCCAAATATGTAATAGACAAGAGCTACTCCTTGCTCAACGAAGTGGACTCTACACCCCATATTAAAAGCCTAAGAATATAGCTGACTAGTAAGTATCTTAAAACCTATGGATTTATATGTTTCCGGAAGAGAATCAAGCGTGTGTACAGCAGCATAAACGCAGCAGTGATAGGATTGGTGAGGTTCGGTGAGCAAATGCAGACCCTTTGAAGTCATATTGCATGGTAACCATTCCATGGGTCTCAACTCTCCAGGTTTAAGGGATTCTTCCTTCAGCTAAAACATGCATGTGGAACCCAGAGTATGATCCACCGTGTGATCGGGAAACGTGTTCAAATGTGTCAGTTTTCGTCCCCTGGTACTCGCGTGCAACATTCCAGACGCTTTACTAACACTCTCCCCTCTTGGAGAGTCAGTGCCTTTAACCTCCTGTTTGACCCAGTTTGCAATTTCTGCGGAAAATGAACAGGAATAGGGAGAACCAATGAGAGACTCGCTGGAGGTGTCTGGACGGGCAAATTTAACTCTCATTTCCCACCAGGAAGAGGAATTAACCAAAGGCTCAGCGTGCCGTGCCGGAACGACACTAGGGCCTGAAGCAATCCTGCGGTGTTGCGGCCAGCTCACAAGAAAGCGAGTTGAAGAAAGGAGCTCAGGGGCACTGTCATTCACAGACCTGCAGAGATATAAATGACAGCTATCGTCCAAAAATATATTGAAGTAAGGCTGCCAAGAGGACTTGAAAGAGGGGCAGAATTGCAGGAAACCGATTTCAGGAGGTAGACTGGAATTGCATGTAAAGCATAGGAAAAGAGGCAGAACGTCCACAATGATGCACTTGGCCAAAAAGGGCATATGCGTTTTTTCCTGAATATATTCAGGAAAAAACGCATACGCACTTTTTGGCCAACCAAGCAAGCTTGCAAAGGAAATCTGCACTACAATGAAGTCTCACTGCCCCCCGGTCAAAAGGGCCATCTGAAAAAAGTGTAAAATCCAGAAAGGCAAGACAGGCCATGTAGAACTGGGAGCCTTGTTATGCTGATGGGCGGGATGTAAATTGCCAACAGCCACTCTGGAGAAGTGTATGGTGTTTCCTGAAACATCTAAAAAACAAAGCAACAGAGACTAGGGCACTTCCACTTATGGTCCTATAGCTTAGGGAAATTAAAATCAAAAAGACACAGCCACCCCAAAGTTTGGGACGGCTCTGTTTACAAGAACCTCGTTTACGGTACAAATTCAATATCACAGAAAGCGAAAAATGGATAAAGAAGTTGTGGTACTTACATACAATGCAATATCACTCAGCAATGAAATCTATGTCATCAGGCCCGTAGCAGCATAATGAGTGGATTCAGGTACGATGATTCTAAGTGAAATAAGTCACACAGAAAAAGAAACATCATAAGATATCACTACTACACGGAATGTAAACTTGGCTACACAGGAACTGAATTACAAAACAGAACAGGGTCTCAAATGTAGAAAACCAACTTATGCTTGCTTAAGGGGAAAGTTGAGTTGGGGTGCTGCATAAAACCAGAGATTGAAATTAGCACAGATACCGTTCCATAAGCCAAATATGTAATAGACAAGAGCTACTCCTTGCTCAACGAAGTGGACTCTACACCCCATATTAAAAGCCTAAGAATATAGCTGACTAGTAAGTATCTTAAAACCTATGGATTTATATGTTTCCGAAAGAGAATCAAGCGTGTGTACAGCAGCATAAACGCAGCAGTGATAGGATTGGTGAGGTTCGGTGAGCAAATGCAGACCCTTTGAAGTCATATTGCATGGTACCCATTCCATGGGTCTCAACTCTCCAGGTTTAAGGGATTCTTCCTTCAGCTAAAACATGCATGTGGAACCCAGAGTATGATTCACCGTGTGATCGGGAAACGTGTTCAAATGTGTCTCAGGTTTCGTCCCGTGGTACTCGGGTGCAACATTCCAGACGCTTTACTAACACTCTCCCCACTTGGAGAGTCAGTGCCTTTAACCTCCTGTTTGGCCCAGTTTGCAATTTCTGCGGAAAATGAACAGGAATAGGGAGAACCATTTAGAGACAAGCTGGAGGTGTCTGGACGGGCAAATTTAACTCTCATTTCCCACCAGGAAGAGGAATTAACCAAAGGCTCAGCGTGCCGTGCTGGAAAGACACTAGGGCCTGAAGCAATCCTGCAGTGTTGCGGCCAGCTCACAAGAAAGCGAGTTGAAGAAAGGAGCTCAGGGGCACTGTCATTCACAGACCTGCAGAGTTATAAATGACAGCTATCGTCCAAAAATATATTGAAGTAAGGCTGCCAAGAGGACTTGAAAGTGGGGCAGAATTGCAGGAAACCGATTTCAGGAGGTAGACTGGAATTGCATGTAAAGCATAGGAAAAGAGGCAGAACGTCCACAATGATGCACTTGGCCAAAAAGGGCATATGCGTTTTTTCCTGAATATATTCAGGAAAAAACGCATATGCCCTTTTTGGCCAACCAAGCAAGCTTGCAAAGGAAATCTGCACTACAATGAAGTCTCACTGCCCCCCGGTCAAAAGGGCCATCTGAAAAAAGTGTAAAATCCAGAAAGGCAAGACAGGCCATGGAGAACTGGGAGCCTTGTTATGCTCATGGGCGGGATGTAAATTGCCAACAGCCACTCTGGAGAAGTGTACGGTGTTTCCTGAAACATCTAAAAAACAAAGCAAGAGAGCCTAGGGCACTTCCACTTATGGTCCTTTAGCTTAGGGAAATTAAAATCAAAAAGACACAGCCACCCCAATGTTTGGGACGGCTCTGTTTACAAGACCCTCGTTTACGGTACAAATTCAATATCACAGAAAGTGAAAAATGGATAAAGAAGTTGTGGTACTTACATACAATGCAATATCACTCAGCAATGAAATCTATGTCATCAGGCCCGTAGCAGCATAATGAGTGGATTCAGGTACGATGATTCTAAGTGAAATAAGTCACACAGAAAAAGAAACATCATAAGATATCACTACTACACGGAATGTAAACTTGGCTACACAGGAACTGAATTACAAAACAGAACAGGGTCTCAAATGTAGAAAACCAACTTATGCTTGCTTAAGATGAAAGGTGAGTTGGGGTGCTGCATAAAACCAGAGATTGAAATTAGCACAGATACCGTTCCATAAGCCAAATATGTAATAGACATGAGCTACTCCTTGCTCAAGGAAGTGGACTCAATGCCCCATATTAGAGGCCCAAGAATATACCTGACAAGTAAGAATCTTAAAACCTATGGATTTATATGTCTCCGAAAGAGAATCAAGCGTGTGTACAGCAGCATAAACGCAGCAGTGATAGGATTGGTGAGGTTCGGTGAGCAAATGCAGACCCTTTGAAGTCATATTGCATGGTACCCATTCCATGGGTCTCAACTCTCCAGGTTTAAGGGATTCTTCCTTCAGCTAAAACATGCATGTGGAACCCAGAGTATGATCCACCGTGTGATCGGGAAACGTGTTCAAATGTGTCTCAGGTTTCGTCCCCTGGTACTCGGGTGCAACATTCCAGACGCTTTACTAACACTCTCCCCACTTGGAGAGTCAGTGCCTTTAACCTCCTGTTTGGCCCAGTTTGCAATTTCTGCGGAAAATGAACAGGAATAGGGAGAACCATTTAGAGACAAGCTGGAGGTGTCTGGACGGGCAAATTTAACTCTCATTTCCCACCAGGAAGAGGAATTAACCAAAGGCTCAGCGTACCGTGCTGGAAAGACACTAGGACCTGAAGCAATCCTGCGGTGTTGCGGCCAGCTCACAAGAAAGCGAGTTGAAGAAAGGAGCTCAGGGGCACTGTCATTCACAGATCTGCAGAGTTATAAATGACAGCTATCGTCCAAAAATATATTGAAGTAAGGCTGCCAAGAGGACTTGAAAGCGGGGCAGAATTGCAGGAAACCGATTTCAGGAGGTAGACTGGAATTGCATGTAAAGCATAGGAAAAGAGGCAGAACGTCCACAATGATGCACTTGGCCAAAAAGGGCATATGCGTTTTTTCCTGAATATATTCAGGAAAAAACGCATACGCCCTTTTTGGCCAACCAAGCAAGCTTGCAAAGGAAATCTGCACTACAATGAAGTCTCACTGCCCCCCGGTCAAAAGGGCCATCTGAAAAAAGTGTAAAATCCAGAAAGGCAAGACAGGCCATGGAGAACTGGGAGCCTTGTTATGCTGATGGGCGGGATGTAAATTGCCAACAGCCACTCTGGAGAAGTGTATGGTGTTTCCTGAAACATCTGAAAAACAAAGCAACAGAGCCTAGGGCACTTCCACTTATGGTCCTATAGCTTAGGGAAATTAAAATCAAAAAGACACAGCCACCCCAAAGTTTGGGACGGCTCTGTTTACAAGAACCTCGTTTACGGTACAAATTCAATATCACAGAAAGCGAAAAATGGATAAAGAAGTTGTGGTACTTACATACAATGCAATATCACTCAGCAATGAAATCTATGTCATCAGGCCCGTAGCAGCATAATGAGTGGATTCAGGTACGATGATTCTAAGTGAAATAAGTCACACAGAAAAAGAAACATCATAAGATATCACTACTACACGGAATGTAAACTTGGCTACACAGGAACTGAATTACAAAACAGAACAGGGTCTCAAATGTAGAAAACCAACTTATGCTTGCTTAAGGTGAAAGGTGAGTTGGGGTGCTGCATAAAACCAGAGATTGAAATTAGCGCACATACCGTTCCATAAGCCAAATATGTAATAGACATGAGCTACTCCTTGCTCAAGGAAGTGGACTCAATGCCACATATTAAAGGCCTAAGAATATACCTGACAAGTAAGAATCTTAAAACCTATGGATTTATATGTCTCTGAAAGAGAATCAAGCGTGTGTACAGCGGCATAAACGCAGCAGTGATAGGATTGGTGAGGTTCGGTGAGCAAATGCAGACCCTTTGAAGTCATATTGCATGGTACCCATTCCATGGGTCTCAACTCTCCAGGTTTAAGGGATTCTTCCTTCAGCTAAAACATGCATGTGGAACCCAGAGTATGATCCACCGTGTGATCGGGAAACGTGTTCAAATGTGTCAGTTTTCTTCCCCTGGTACTCGGGTGCAACATTCCAGACGCTTTACTAACACTCTCCCCTCTTGGAGAGTCAGTGATTTTAACCTCCTGTTTGGCCCAGTTTGCAATTTCTGCGGAAAATGAACAGGAATAGGGAGAACCAATGAGAGACTAGCTGGAGGTGTCTGGACGGGCAAATTTAACTCTAATTTCCCACCAGGAAGAGGAATTAACCAAAGGCTCAGCGTGCCGTGCTGGAACGACACTAGGGCCTGAAGCAATCCTGCGGTGTTGCGGCCAGCTCACAAGAAAGCGAGTTGAAGAAAGGAGCTCAGGGGCACTGTCATTCACAGACCTGCAGAGTTATAAATGACAGCTATCGTCCAAAAATATATTGAAGTAAGGTTGCCAAGAGGACTTGAAAGCGGGGCAGAATTGCAGGAAACCGATTTCAGGAGGTAGACTGGAATTGCATGTAAAGCATAGGAAAAGAGGCAGAACGTCCACAATGATGCACTTGGCCAAAAAGGGCATATGCGTTTTTTCCTGAATATATTCAGGAAAAAACGCATATGCCCTTTTTGGCCAACCAAGCAAGCTTGCAAGGGAAATCTGCACTACAATGAAGTCTCACTGCCCCCCGGTCAAAAGAGCCATCTGAAAAAAGTGTAAAATCCAGAAAGGCAAGACAGGCCATGGAGAACTGGGATCCTTGTTATGCTGATGGGCGGGATGTAAATTGCCAACAGCCACTCTGGAGAAGTGTACCGTGTTTCCTGAAACATCTAAAAAACAAAGCAACAGAGCCTAGGGCACTTCCACTTATGGTCCTATAGCTTAGGGAAATTAAAATCAAAAAGACACAGCCACCCCAAAGTTTGGGACGGCTATGTTTACAAGACCCTCGTTTATGGTACAAATTCAATATCACAGAAAGCGAAAAATGGATAAAGAAGTTGTGGTACTTACATACAATGCAATATCACTCAGCAATGAAATCTATGTCATCAGGCCCGTAGCAGCATAATGAGTGGATTCAGGTACGATGATTCTAAGTGAAATAAGTCACGCAGAAACAGAAACATCATAAGATATCACTACTACACGGAATGTAAACTTGGCTACACAGGAACTGAATTACAAAACAGAACAGGGTCTCAAATGTAGAAAACCAACTTATGCTTGCTTAAGGGGAAAGTTGAGTTGGGGTGCTGCATAAAACCAGAGATTGAAATTAGCACAGATACCGTTCCATAAGCCAAATATGTAATAGACAAGAGCTACACCTTGATCAACGAAGTGGACTCTACACCCCATATTAAAAGCCTAAGAATATAGCTGACTAGTAAGTATCTTAAAACCTATGGATTTATATGTTTCCGAAAGAGAATCAAGCGTGTGTACAGCAGCATAAACGCAGCAGTGATAGGATTAGTAAGGTTCGGTGAGCAAATGCAGACCCTTTGAAGTCATATTGCATGGTACCCATTCCATGGGTCTCAACTCTCCAGGTTTAAGGGATTCTTCCTTCAGCTAAAACATGCATGTGGAACCCAGAGTATGATCCACCGTGTGATCGGGAAACGTGTTCAAATGTGTCTCAGGTTTCGTCCCCTGGTACTCGGGTGCAACATTCCAGACGCTTTACTAACACTCTCCCCACTTGGAGAGTCAGTGCCTTTAACCTCCTGTTTGGCCCAGTTTGCAATTTCTGCGGAAAATGAACAGGAATAGGGAGAACCATTTAGAGACAAGCTGGAGGTGTCTGGACGGGCAAATTTAACTCTCATTTCCCACCAGGAAGAGGAATTAACCAAAGGCTCAGCGTGCCGTGCTGGAAAGACACTAGGACCTGAAGCAATCCTGCGGTGTTGCGGCCAGCTCACAAGAAAGCGAGTTGAAGAAAGGAGCTCAGGGGCACTGTCATTCACAGATCTGCAGAGTTATAAATGACAGCTATCGTCCAAAAATATATTGAAGTAAGGCTGCCAAGAGGACTTGAAAGCGGGGCAGAATTGCAGGAAACCGATTTCAGGAGGTAGACTGGAATTGCATGTAAAGCATAGGAAAAGAGGCAGAACGTCCACAATGATGCACTTGGCCAAAAAGGGCATATGCGTTTTTTCCTGAATATATTCAGGAAAAAACGCATACGCCCTTTTTGGCCAACCAAGCAAGCTTGCAAAGGAAATCTGCACTACAATGAAGTCTCACTGCCCCCCGGTCAAAAGGGCCATCTGAAAAAAGTGTAAAATCCAGAAAGGCAAGACAGGCCATGGAGAACTGGGAGCCTTGTTATGCTGATGGGCGGGATGTAAATTGCCAACAGCCACTCTGGAGAAGTGTATGGTGTTTCCTGAAACATCTAAAAAACAAAGCAAGAGAGCCTAGGGCACTTCCACTTATGGTCCTTTAGCTTAGGGAAATTAAAATCAAAAAGACACAGCCACCCCAATGTTTGGGACGGCTCTGTTTACAAGAACCTCGTTTACGGTACAAATTCAATATCACAGAAAGCGAAAAATGGATAAAGAAGTTGTGGTACTTACATACAATGCAATATCACTCAGCAATGAAATCTATGTCATCAGGTCCGTAGCAGCATAATGAGTGGATTCAGGTACGATGATTCTAAGTGAAATAAGTCACACAGAAAAAGAAACATCATAAGATATCACTACTACACGGAATGTAAACTTGGCTACACAGGAACTGAATTACAAAACAGAACAGGGTCTCAAATGTAGAAAACCAACTTATGCTTGCTTAAGATGAAAGGTGAGTTGGGGTGCTGCATAAAACCAGAGATTGAAATTAGCACAGATACCGTTCCATAAGCCAAATATGTAATAGACAAGAGCTACTCCTTGCTCAAGGAAGTGGACTCAATGCCCCATATTAAAGGCCTAAGAATATACCTGACAAGTAAGAATCTTAAAACCTATGGATTTATATGTCTCCGAAAGAGAATCAAGCGTGTGTACAGCAGCATAAATGCAGCAGTGATAGGATTGGTGAGGTTCGGTGAGCAAATGCAGACCCTTTGAAGTCATATTGCATGGTACCCATTCCATGGGTCTCAACTCTCCAGGTTTAAGGGATTCTTCCTTCAGCTAAAACATGCATGTGGAACCCAGAGTATGATCCACCGTGTGATCGGGAAACGTGTTCAAATGTGTCTCAGGTTTCGTCCCCTGGTACTCGGGTGCAACATTCCAGACGCTTTACTAACACTCTCCCCACTTGGAGAGTCAGTGCCTTTAACCTCCTGTTTGGCCCAGTTTGCAATTTCTGCGGAAAATGAACAGGAATAGGGAGAACCATTTAGAGACAAGCTGGAGGTGTCTGGACGGGCAAATTTAACTCTCATTTCCCACCAGGAAGAGGAATTAACAAAAGGCTCAGCGTGCCGTGCTGGAAAGACACTAGGACCTGAAGCAATCCTGCGGTGTTGCGGCCAGCTCACAAGAAAGCGAGTTGAAGAAAGGAGCTCAGGGGCACTGTCATTCACAGATCTGCAGAGTTATAAATGACAGCTATCGTCCAAAAATATATTGAAGTAAGGCTGCCAAGAGGACTTGAAAGCGGGGCAGAATTGCAGGAAACCGATTTCAGGAGGTAGACTGGAATTGCATGTAAAGCATAGGAAAAGAGGCAGAACGTCCACAATGATGCACTTGGCCAAAAAGGGCATATGCGTTTTTTCCTGAATATATTCAGGAAAAAACGCATACGCCCTTTTTGGCGAACCAAGCAAGCTTGCAAAGGAAATCTGCACTACAATGAAGTCTCACTGCCCCCCGGTCAAAAGGGCCATCTGAAAAAAGTGTAAAATCCAGAAAGGCAAGACAGGCCATGGAGAACTGGGAGCCTTGTTTTGCTGATGGGCGGGATGTAAATTGCCAACAGCCACTCTGGAGAAGTGTATGGTGTTTCCTGAAACATCTAAAAAACAAAGCAACAGAGCCTAGGGCACTTCCACTTATGGTCCTATAGCTTAGGGAAATTAAAATCAAAAAGACACAGCCACCCCAAAGTTTGGGACGGCTCTGTTTACAAGAACCTCGTTTACGGTACAAATTCAATATCACAGAAAGCGAAAAATGGATAAAGAAGTTGTGGTACTTACATAAAATGCAATATCACTCAGCAATGAAATCTATGTCATCAGGCCCGTAGCAGCATAATGAGTGGATTCAGGTACGATGATTCTAAGTGAAATAAGTCACACAGAAAAAGAAACATCATAAGATATCACTACTACACGGAATGTAAACTTGGCTACACAGGAACTGAATTACAAAACAGAACAGGGTCTCAAATGTAGAAAACCAACTTATGCTTGCTTAAGGTGAAAGGTGAGTTGGGGTGCTGCATAAAACCAGAGATTGAAATTAGCGCACATACCGTTCCATAAGCCAAATATGTAATAGACATGAGCTACTCCTTGCTCAAGGAAGTGGACTCAATGCCACATATTAAAGGCCTAAGAATATACCTGACAAGTAAGAATCTTAAAACCTATGGATTTATATGTCTCTGAAAGAGAATCAAGCGTGTGTACAGCGGCATAAACGCAGCAGTGATAGGATTGGTGAGGTTCGGTGAGCAAATGCAGACCCTTTGAAGTCATATTGCATGGTACCCATTCCATGGGTCTCAACTCTCCAGGTTTAAGGGATTCTTCCTTCAGCTAAAACATGCATGTGGAACCCAGAGTATGATCCACCGTGTGATCGGGAAACGTGTTCAAATGTGTCAGTTTTCTTCCCCTGGTACTCGGGTGCAACATTCCAGACGCTTTACTAACACTCTCCCCTCTTGGAGAGTCAGTGATTTTAACCTCCTGTTTGGCCCAGTTTGCAATTTCTGCGGAAAATGAACAGGAATAGGGAGAACCAATGAGAGACTAGCTGGAGGTGTCTGGACGGGCAAATTTAACTCTAATTTCCCACCAGGAAGAGGAATTAACCAAAGGCTCAGCGTGCCGTGCTGGAACGACACTAGGGCCTGAAGCAATCCTGCGGTGTTGCGGCCAGCTCACAAGAAAGCGAGTTGAAGAAAGGAGCTCAGGGGCACTGTCATTCACAGACCTGCAGAGTTATAAATGACAGCTATCGTCCAAAAATATATTGAAGTAAGGTTGCCAAGAGGACTTGAAAGCGGGGCAGAATTGCAGGAAACCGATTTCAGGAGGTAGACTGGAATTGCATGTAAAGCATAGGAAAAGAGGCAGAACGTCCACAATGATGCACTTGGCCAAAAAGGGCATATGCGTTTTTTCCTGAATATATTCAGGAAAAAACGCATATGCCCTTTTTGGCCAACCAAGCAAGCTTGCAAGGGAAATCTGCACTACAATGAAGTCTCACTGCCCCCCGGTCAAAAGGGCCATCTGAAAAAAGTGTAAAATCCAGAAAGGCAAGACAGGCCATGGAGAACTGGGATCCTTGTTATGCTGATGGGCGGGATGTAAATTGCCAACAGCCACTCTGGAGAAGTGTACTGTGTTTCCTGAAACATCTAAAAAACAAAGCAACAGAGCCTAGGGCACTTCCACTTATGGTCCTATAGCTTAGGGAAATTAAAATCAAAAAGACACAGCCACCCCAAAGTTTGGGACGGCTCTGTTTACAAGACCCTCGTTTATGGTACAAATTCAATATCACAGAAAGCGAAAAATGGATAAAGAAGTTGTGGTACTTACATACAATGCAATATCACTCAGCAATGAAATCTATGTCATCAGGCCCGTAGCAGCATAATGAGTGGATTCAGGTACGATGATTCTAAGTGAAATAAGTCACACAGAAACAGAAACATCATAAGATATCACTACTACACGGAATGTAAACTTGGCTACACAGGAACTGAATTACAAAACAGAACAGGGTCTCAAATGTAGAAAACCAACTTATGCTTGCTTAAGGGGAAAGTTGAGTTGGGGTGCTGCATAAAACCAGAGATTGAAATTAGCACAGATACCGTTCCATAAGCCAAATATGTAATAGACAAGAGCTACTCCTTGCTCAACGAAGTGGACTCTACACCCCATATTAAAAGCCTAAGAATATAGCTGACTAGTAAGTATCTTAAAACCTATGGATTTATATGTTTCCGAAAGAGAATCAAGCGTGTGTACAGCAGCATAAACGCAGCAGTGATAGGATTGGTGAGGTTCGGTGAGCAAATGCAGACCCTTTGAAGTCATATTGCATGGTACCTACTCCATGGGTCTCAACTCTCCAGGTTTAAGGGATTCTTCCTTCAGCTAAAACATGCATGTGGAACCCAGAGTATGATCCACCGTGTGATCGGGAAACGTGTTCAAATGTGTCTCAGGTTTCGTCCCCTGGTACTCGGGTGCAACATTCCAGACGCTTTACTAACACTCTCCCCACTTGGAGAGTCAGTGCCTTTAACCTCCTGTTTGGCCCAGTTTGCAATTTCTGCGGAAAATGAACAGGAATAGGGAGAACCATTTAGAGACAAGCTGGAGGTGTCTGGACGGGCAAATTTAACTCTCATTTCCCACCAGGAAGAGAAATTAACCAAAGGCTCAGCGTGCCGTGCTGGAAAGACACTAGGACCTGAAGCAATCCTGCGGTGTTGCGGCCAGCTCACAAGAAAGCGAGTTGAAGAAAGGATCTCAGGGGCACTGTCATTCACAGATCTGCAGAGTTATAAATGACAGCTATCGTCCAAAAATATATTGAAGTAAGGCTGCCAAGAGGACTTGAAAGCGGGGCAGAATTGCAGGAAACCGATTTCAGGAGGTAGACTGGAATTGCATGTAAAGCATAGGAAAAGAGGCAGAACGTCCACAATGATGCACTTGGCCAAAAAGGGCATATGCGTTTTTTCCTGAATATATTCAGGAAAAAACGCATACACCCTTTTTGGCCAACCAAGCAAGCTTGCAAAGGAAATCTGCACTACAATGAAGTCTCACTGCCCCCCGGTCAAAAGGGCCATCTGAAAAAAGTGTAAAATCCAGAAAGGCAAGACAGGCCATGGAGAACTGGGAGCCTTGTTATGCTGATGGGCGGGATGTAAATTGCCAACAGCCACTCTGGAGAAGTGTATGGTGTTTCCTGAAACATCTAAAAAACAAAGCAACAGAGCCTAGGGCACTTCCACTTATGGTCCTATAGCTTAGGGAAATTAAAATCAAAAAGACACAGCCACCCCAAAGTTTGGGACGGCTCTGTTTACAAGAACCTCGTTTACGGTACAAATTCAATATCACAGAAAGCGAAAAATGGATAAAGAAGTTGTGGTACTTACATACAATGCAATATCACTCAGCAATGAAATCTATGTCATCAGGCCCGTAGCAGCATAATGAGTGGATTCAGGTACGATGATTCTAAGTGAAATAAGTCACACAGAAAAAGAAACATCATAAGATATCACTACTACACGGAATGTAAACTTGGCTACACAGGAACTGAATTACAAAACAGAACAGGGTCTCAAATGTAGAAAACCAACTTATGCTTGCTTAAGGGGAAAGGTGAGTTGGGGTGCTGCATAAAACCAGAGATTGAAATTAGCGCACATACCGTTCCATAAGCCAAATATGTAATAGACATGAGCTACTCCTTGCTCAAGGAAGTGGACCCAATGCCACATATTAAAGGCCTAAGAATATACCTGACTAGTAAGAATCTTAAAACCTATGGATTTATATGTCTCTGAAAGAGAATCCAGCGTGTGTACAGCGGCATAAACGCAGCAGTGATAGGATTGGTGAGGTTCGGTGAGCAAATGCAGACCCTTTGAAGTCATATTGCATGGTACCCATTCCATGGGTCTCAACTCTCCAGGTTTAAGGGATTCTTCCTTCAGCTAAAACATGCATGTGGAACCCAGAGTATGATCCACCGTGTGATCGGGAAACGTGTTCAAATGTGTCAGTTTTCTTCCCCTGGTAATCGGGTGCAACATTCCAGACGCTTTACTAACACTCTCCCCTCTTGGAGAGTCAGTGATTTTAACCTCCTGTTTGGCCCAGTTTGCAATTTCTGCGGAAAATGAACAGGAATAGGGAGAACCAATGAGAGACTAGCTGGAGGTGTCTGGACGGGCAAATTTAACTCTAATTTCCCACCAGGAAGAGGAATTAACCAAAGGCTCAGCGTGCCGTGCTGGAACGACACTAGGGCCTGAAGCAATCCTGCGGTGTTGCGGCCAGCTCACAAGAAAGCGAGTTGAAGAAAGGAACTCAGGGGCACTGTCATTCACAGACCTGCAGAGTTATAAATGACAGCTATCGTCCAAAAATATATTGAAGTAAGGCTGCCAAGAGGACTTGAAAGCGGGGCAGAATTGCAGGAAACCGATTTCAGGAGGTAGACTGGAATTGCATGTAAAGCATAGGAAAAGAGGCAGAAAGTCCACAATGATGCACTTGGCCAAAAAGGGCATATGCGTTTTTTCCTGAATATATTCAGGAAAAAACGCATATGCCCTTTTTGGCCAACCAAGCAAGCTTGCAAAGGAAATCTGCACTACAATGAAGTCTCACTGCCCCCCGGTCAAAAGGGCCATCTGAAAAAAGTGTAAAATCCAGAAAGGCAAGACAGGCCATGGAGAACTGGGAGCCTTGTTATGCTCATGGGCGGGATGTAAATTGCCAACAGCCACTCTGGAGAAGTGTACGGTGTTTCCTGAAACATCTAAAAAACAAAGCAAGAGAGCCTAGGGCACTTCCACTTATGGTCCTTTAGCTTAGGGAAATTAAAATCAAAAAGACACAGCCACCCCAATGTTTGGGACGGCTCTGTTTACAAGACCCTCGTTTACGGTACAAATTCAATATCACAGAAAGTGAAAAATGGATAAAGAAGTTGTGGTACTTACATACAATGCAATATCACTCAGCAATGAAATCTATGTCATCAGGCCCGTAGCAGCATAATGAGTGGATTCAGGTACGATGATTCTAAGTGAAATAAGTCACACAGAAAAAGAAACATCATAAGATATCACTACTACACGGAATGTAAACTTGGCTACACAGGAACTGAATTACAAAACAGAACAGGGTCTCAAATGTAGAAAACCAACTTATGCTTGCTTAAGATGAAAGGTGAGTTGGGGTGCTGCATAAAACCAGAGATTGAAATTAGCGCACATACCGTTCCATAAGCCAAATATGTAATAGACATGAGCTACTCCTTGCTCAAGGAAGTGGACCCAATGCCACATATTAAAGGCCTAAGAATATACCTGACTAGTAAGAATCTTAAAACCTATGGATTTATATGTCTCTGAAAGAGAATCCAGCGTGTGTACAGCGGCATAAACGCAGCAGTGATAGGATTGGTGAGGTTCGGTGAGCAAATGCAGACCCTTTGAAGTCATATTGCATGGTACCCATTCCATGGGTCTCAACTCTCCAGGTTTAAGGGATTCTTCCTTCAGCTAAAACATGCATGTGGAACCCAGAGTATGATCCACCGTGTGATCGGGAAACGTGTTCAAATGTGTCAGTTTTCTTCCCCTGGTAATCGGGTGCAACATTCCAGACGCTTTACTAACACTCTCCCCTCTTGGAGAGTCAGTGATTTTAACCTCCTGTTTGGCCCAGTTTGCAATTTCTGCGGAAAATGAACAGGAATAGGGAGAACCAATGAGAGACTAGCTGGAGGTGTCTGGACGGGCAAATTTAACTCTAATTTCCCACCAGGAAGAGGAATTAACCAAAGGCTCAGCGTGCCGTGCTGGAACGACACTAGGGCCTGAAGCAATCCTGCGGTGTTGCGGCCAGCTCACAAGAAAGCGAGTTGAAGAAAGGAACTCAGGGGCACTGTCATTCACAGACCTGCAGAGTTATAAATGACAGCTATCGTCCAAAAATATATTGAAGTAAGGCTGCCAAGAGGACTTGAAAGCGGGGCAGAATTGCAGGAAACCGATTTCAGGAGGTAGACTGGAATTGCATGTAAAGCATAGGAAAAGAGGCAGAAAGTCCACAATGATGCACTTGGCCAAAAAGGGCATATGCGTTTTTTCCTGAATATATTCAGGAAAAAACGCATATGCCCTTTTTGGCCAACCAAGCAAGCTTGCAAAGGAAATCTGCACTACAATGAAGTCTCACTGCCCCCCGGTCAAAAGGGCCATCTGAAAAAAGTGTAAAATCCAGAAAGGCAAGACAGGCCATGGAGAACTGGGAGCCTTGTTATGCTCATGGGCGGGATGTAAATTGCCAACAGCCACTCTGGAGAAGTGTACGGTGTTTCCTGAAACATCTAAAAAACAAAGCAAGAGAGCCTAGGGCACTTCCACTTATGGTCCTTTAGCTTAGGGAAATTAAAATCAAAAAGACACAGCCACCCCAATGTTTGGGACGGCTCTGTTTACAAGACCCTCGTTTACGGTACAAATTCAATATCACAGAAAGTGAAAAATGGATAAAGAAGTTGTGGTACTTACATACAATGCAATATCACTCAGCAATGAAATCTATGTCATCAGGCCCGTAGCAGCATAATGAGTGGATTCAGGTACGATGATTCTAAGTGAAATAAGTCACACAGAAAAAGAAACATCATAAGATATCACTACTACACGGAATGTAAACTTGGCTACACAGGAACTGAATTACAAAACAGAACAGGGTCTCAAATGTAGAAAACCAACTTATGCTTGCTTAAGATGAAAGGTGAGTTGGGGTGCTGCATAAAACCAGAGATTGAAATTAGCACAGATACCGTTCCATAAGCCAAATATGTAATAGACATGAGCTACTCCTTGCTCAAGGAAGTGGACTCAATGCCCCATATTAAAGGCCTAAGAATATACCTGACAAGTAAGAATCTTAAAACCTATGGATTTATATGTCTCCGAAAGAGAATCAAGCGTGTGTACAGTGGCATAAACGCAGCAGTGATAGGATTGGTGAGGTTCGGTGAGCAAATGCAGACCCTTTGAAGTCATATTGCATGGTACCCATTCCATGGGTCTCAACTCTCCAGGTTTAAGGGATTCTTCCTTCAGCTAAAACATGCATGTGGAACCCAGAGTATGATCCACCGTGTGATCGGGAAACGTGTTCAAATGTGTCTCAGGTTTCGTCCCCTGGTACTCGGGTGCAACATTCCAGACGCTTTACTAACACTCTCCCCACTTGGAGAGTCAGTGCCTTTAACCTCCTGTTTGGCCCAGTTTGCAATTTCTGCGGAAAATGAACAGGAATAGGGAGAACCATTTAGAGACAAGCTGGAGGTGTCTGGACGGGCAAATTTAACTCTCATTTCCCACCAGGAAGAGGAATTAACCAAAGGCTCAGCGTGCCGTGCTGGAAAGACACTAGGACCTGAAGCAATCCTGCGGTGTTGCGGCCAGCTCACAAGAAAGCGAGTTGAAGAAAGGAGCTCAGGGGCACTGTCATTCACAGATCTGCATAGTTATAAATGACAGCTATCGTCCAAAAATATATTGAAGTAAGGCTGCCAAGAGGACTTGAAAGCGGGGCAGAATTGCAGGAAACCGATTTCAGGAGGTAGACTGGAATTGCATGTAAAGCATAGGAAAAGAGGCAGAACGTCCACAATGATGCACTTGGCCAAAAAGGGCATATGCGTTTTTTCCTGAATATATTCAGGAAAAAACGCATACGCCCTTTTTGGCCAACCAAGCAAGCTTGCAAAGGAAATCTGCACTACAATGAAGTCTCACTGCCCCCCGGTCAAAAGGGCCATCTGAAAAAAGTGTAAAATCCAGAAAGGCAAGACAGGCCATGGAGAACTGGGAGCCTTGTTATGCTGATGGGCGGGATGTAAATTGCCAACAGCCACTCTGGAGAAGTGTATGGTGTTTCCTGAAACATCTAAAAAACAAAGCAACAGAGCCTAGGGCACTTCCACTTATGGTCCTATAGCTTAGGGAAATTAAAATCAAAAAGACACAGCCACCCCAAAGTTTGGGACGGCTCTGTTTACAAGAACCTCGTTTACGGTACAAATTCAATATCACAGAAAGCGAAAAATGGATAAAGAAGTTGTGGTACTTACATACAATGCAATATCACTCAGCAATGAAATCTATGTCATCAGGCCCGTAGCAGCATAATGAGTGGATTCAGGTACGATGATTCTAAGTGAAATAAGTCACACAGAAAAAGAAACATCATAAGATATCACTACTACACGGAATGTAAACTTGGCTACACAGGAACTGAATTACAAAACAGAACAGGGTCTCAAATGTAGAAAACCAACTTATGCTTGCTTAAGGTGAAAGGTGAGTTGGGGTGCTGCATAAAACCAGAGATTGAAATTAGCGCACATACCGTTCCATAAGCCAAATATGTAATAGACATGAGCTACTCCTTGCTCAAGGAAGTGGACTCAATGCCACATATTAAAGGCCTAAGAATATACCTGACAAGTAAGAATCTTAAAACCTATGGATTTATATGTCTCTGAAAGAGAATCAAGCGTGTGTACAGCGGCATAAACGCAGCAGTGATAGGATTGGTGAGGTTCGGTGAGCAAATGCAGACCCTTTGAAGTCATATTGCATGGTACCCATTCCATGGGTCTCAACTCTCCAGGTTTAAGGGATTCTTCCTTCAGCTAAAACATGCATGTGGAACCCAGAGTATGATCCACCGTGTGATCGGGAAACGTGTTCAAATGTGTCAGTTTTCTTCCCCTGGTACTCGGGTGCAACATTCCAGACGCTTTACTAACACTCTCCCCTCTTGGAGAGTCAGTGATTTTAACCTCCTGTTTGG
This sequence comes from Grampus griseus, assembly GCF_964374135.1. Taxonomy (NCBI): domain Eukaryota; kingdom Metazoa; phylum Chordata; class Mammalia; order Artiodactyla; family Delphinidae; genus Grampus; species Grampus griseus. Next base: position 7,893 of record NW_028132586.1, on the reverse strand, counting down.
CCCAGTTTGCAATTTCTGCGGAAAATGAACAGGAATAGGGAGAACCAATGAGAGACTAGCTGGAGGTGTCTGGACGGGCAAATTTAACTCTAATTTCCCACCAGGAAGAGGAATTAACCAAAGGCTCAGCGTGCCGTGCTGGAACGACACTAGGGCCTGAAGCAATCCTGCGGTGTTGCGGCCAGCTCACAAGAAAGCGAGTTGAAGAAAGGAGCTCAGGGGCACTGTCATTCACAGACCTGCAGAGTTATAAATGACAGCTATCGTCCAAAAATATATTGAAGTAAGGTTGCCAAGAGGACTTGAAAGCGGGGCAGAATTGCAGGAAACCGATTTCAGGAGGTAGACTGGAATTGCATGTAAAGCATAGGAAAAGAGGCAGAACGTCCACAATGATGCACTTGGCCAAAAAGGGCATATGCGTTTTTTCCTGAATATATTCAGGAAAAAACGCATATGCCCTTTTTGGCCAACCAAGCAAGCTTGCAAGGGAAATCTGCACTACAATGAAGTCTCACTGCCCCCCGGTCAAAAGGGCCATCTGAAAAAAGTGTAAAATCCAGAAAGGCAAGACAGGCCATGGAGAACTGGGATCCTTGTTATGCTGATGGGCGGGATGTAAATTGCCAACAGCCACTCTGGAGAAGTGTACCGTGTTTCCTGAAACATCTAAAAAACAAAGCAACAGAGCCTAGGGCACTTCCACTTATGGTCCTATAGCTTAGGGAAATTAAAATCAAAAAGACACAGCCACCCCAAAGTTTGGGACGGCTCTGTTTACAAGACCCACGTTTATGGTACAAATTCAATATCACAGAAAGCGAAAAATGGATAAAGAAGTTGTGGTACTTACATACAATGTAATATCACTCAGCAATGAAATCTATGTCATCAGGCCCGTAGCAGCATAATGAGTGGATTCAGGTACGATGATTCTAAGTGAAATAAGTCACACAGAAACAGAAACATCATAAGATATCACTACTACACGGAATGTAAACTTGGCTACACAGGAACTGAATTACAAAACAGAACAGGGTCTCAAATGTAGAAAACCAACTTATGCTTGCTTAAGGGGAAAGTTGAGTTGGGGTGCTGCATAAAACCAGAGATTGAAATTAGCACAGATACCGTTCCATAAGCCAAATATGTAATAGACAAGAGCTACTCCTTGCTCAACGAAGTGGACTCTACACCCCATATTAAAAGCCTAAGAATATAGCTGACTAGTAAGTATCTTAAAACCTATGGATTTATATGTTTCCGAAAGAGAATCAAGCGTGTGTACAGCAGCATAAACGCAGCAGTGATAGGATTGGTGAGGTTCGGTGAGCAAATGCAGACCCTTTGAAGTCATATTGCATGGTACCCACTCCATGGGTCTCAACTCTCCAGGTTTAAGGGATTCTTCCTTCAGCTAAAACATGCATGTGGAACCCAGAGTATGATCCACCGTGTGATCGGGAAACGTGTTCAAATGTGTCTCAGGTTTCGTCCCCTGGTACTCGGTTGCAACATTCCAGACGCTTTACTAACACACTCCCCACTTGGAGAGTCAGTACCTTTAACCTCCTGTTTGGCCCAGTTTGCAATTTCTGCGGAAAATGAACAGGAATAGGGAGAACCATTTAGAGACAAGCTGGAGGTGTCTGGACGGGCAAATTTAACTCTCATTTCCCACCAGGAAGAGGAATTAACCAAAGGCTCAGCGTGCCGTGCTGGAAAGACACTAGGACCTGAAGCAATCCTGCGGTGTTGCGGCCAGCTCACAAGAAAGCGAGTTGAAGAAAGGATCTCAGGGGCACTGTCATTCACAGATCTGCAGAGTTATAAATGACAGCTATCGTCCAAAAATATATTGAAGTAAGGCTGCCAAGAGGACTTGAAAGCGGGGCAGAATTGCAGGAAACCGATTTCAGGAGGTAGACTGGAATTGCATGTAAAGCATAGGAAAAGAGGCAGAACGTCCACAATGATGCACTTGGCCAAAAAGGGCATATGCGTTTTTTCCTGAATATATTCAGGAAAAAACGCATACACCCTTTTTGGCCAACCAAGCAAGCTTGCAAAGGAAATCTGCACTACAATGAAGTCTCACTGCCCCCCGGTCAAAAGGGCCATCTGAAAAAAGTGTAAAATCCAGAAAGGCAAGACAGGCCATGGAGAACTGGGAGCCTTGTTATGCTGATGGGCGGGATGTAAATTGCCAACAGCCACTCTGGAGAAGTGTATGGTGTTTCCTGAAACATCTAAAAAACAAAGCAACAGAGCCTAGGGCACTTCCACTTATGGTCCTATAGCTTAGGGAAATTAAAATCAAAAAGACACAGCCACCCCAAAGTTTGGGACGGCTCTGTTTACAAGAACCTCGTTTACGGTACAAATTCAATATCACAGAAAGCGAAAAATGGATAAAGAAGTTGTGGTACTTACATACAATGCAATATCACTCAGCAATGAAATCTATGTCATCAGGCCCGTAGCAGCATAATGAGTGGATTCAGGTACGATGATTCTAAGTGAAATAAGTCACACAGAAAAAGAAACATCATAAGATATCACTACTACACGGAATGTAAACTTGGCTACACAGGAACTGAATTACAAAACAGAACAGGGTCTCAAATGTAGAAAACCAACTTATGCTTGCTTAAGGGGAAAGGTGAGTTGGGGTGCTGCATAAAACCAGAGATTGAAATTAGCGCACATACCGTTCCATAAGCCAAATATGTAATAGACATGAGCTACTCCTTGCTCAAGGAAGTGGACTCAATGCCACATATTAAAGGCCTAAGAATATACCTGACTAGTAAGAATCTTAAAACCTATGGATTTATATGTCTCTGAAAGAGAATCAAGCGTGTGTACAGCGGCATAAACGCAGCAGTGATAGGATTGGTGAGGTTCGGTGAGCAAATGCAGACCCTTTGAAGTCATATTGCATGGTACCCATTCCATGGGTCTCAACTCTCCAGGTTTAAGGGATTCTTCCTTCAGCTAAAACATGCATGTGGAACCCAGAGTATGATCCACCGTGTGATCGGGAAACGTGTTCAAATGTGTCAGTTTTCTTCCCCTGGTAATCGGGTGCAACATTCCAGACGCTTTACTAACACTCTCCCCTCTTGGAGAGTCAGTGATTTTAACCTCCTGTTTGGCCCAGTTTGCAATTTCTGCGGAAAATGAACAGGAATAGGGAGAACCAATGAGAGACTAGCTGGAGGTGTCTGGACGGGCAAATTTAACTCTAATTTCCCACCAGGAAGAGGAATTAACCAAAGGCTCAGCGTGCCGTGCTGGAACGACACTAGGGCCTGAAGCAATCCTGCGGTGTTGCGGCCAGCTCACAATAAAGCGAGTTGAAGAAAGGAGCTCAGGGGCACTGTCATTCACAGACCTGCAGAGTTATAAATGACAGCTATCGTCCAAAAATATATTGAAGTAAGGTTGCCAAGAGGACTTGAAAGCGGGGCAGAATTGCAGGAAACCGATTTCAGGAGGTAGACTGGAATTGCATGTAAAGCATAGGAAAAGAGGCAGAACGTCCACAATGATGCACTTGGCCAAAAAGGGCATATGCGTTTTTTCCTGAATATATTCAGGAAAAAACGCATATGCCCTTTTTGGCCAACCAAGCAAGCTTGCAAGGGAAATCTGCACTACAATGAAGTCTCACTGCCCCCCGGTCAAAAGGGCCATCTGAAAAAAGTGTAAAATCCAGAAAGGCAAGACAGGCCATGGAGAACTGGGAGCCTTGTTATGCTGATGGGCGGGATGTAAATTGCCAACAGCCACTCTGGAGAAGTGTACCGTGTTTCCTGAAACATCTAAAAAACAAAGCAACAGAGCCTAGGGCACTTCCACTTATGGTCCTATAGCTTAGGGAAATTAAAATCAAAAAGACACAGCCACCCCAAAGTTTGGGACGGCTCTGTTTACAAGAACCTCGTTTACGGTACAAATTCAATATCACAGAAAGCGAAAAATGGATAAAGAAGTTGTGGTACTTACATACAATGCAATATCACTCAGCAATGAAATCTATGTCATCAGGCCCGTAGCAGCATAATGAGTGGCTTCAGGTACGATGATTCTAAGTGAAATAAGTCACACAGAAAAAGAAACATCATAAGATATCACTACTACACGGAATGTAAACTTGGCTACACAGGAACTGAATTACAAAACAGAACAGGGTCTCAAATGTAGAAAACCAACTTATGCTTGCTTAAGATGAAAGGTGAGTTGGGGTGCTGCTTAAAACCAGAGATTGAAATTAGCACAGATACCGTTCCATAAGCCAAATATGTAATAGACATGAGCTACTCCTTGCTCAAGGAAGTGGACTCAATGCCCCATATTAAAGGCCTAAGAATATACCTGACAAGTAAGAATCTTAAAACCTATGGATTTATATGTCTCCGAAAGAGAATCAAGCGTGTTTACAGCAGCATAAACGCAGCAGTGATAGGATTGGTGAGGTACGGTGAGCAAATGCAGACCCTTTGAAGTCATATTGCATGGTACCCATTCCATGGGTCTCAACTCTCCAGGTTTAAGGGATTCTTCCTTCAGCTAAAACATGCATGTGGAACCCAGAGTATGATCCACCGTGTGATCGGGAAACGTGTTCAAATGTGTCAGTTTTCGTCCCCTGGTACTCGGGTGCAACATTCCAGATGCTTTACTAACACTCTCCCCTCTTGGAGAGTCAGTGCCTTTAACCTCCTGTTTGACCCAGTTTGCAATTTCTGCGGAAAATGAACAGGAATAGGGAGAACCAATGAGAGACTCGCTGGAGGTGTCTGGACGGGCAAATTTAACTCTCATTTCCCACCAGGAAGAGGAATTAACCAAAGGCTCAGCGTGCCGTGCCGGAACCACACTAGGGCCTGAAGCAATCCTGCGGTGTTGAGGCCAGCTCACAAGAAAGCGAGTTGAAGAAAGGAGCTCAGGGGCACTGTCATTCACAGACCTGCAGAGTTATAAATGACAGCTATCGTCCAAAAATATATTGAAGTAAGGCTGCCAAGAGGACTTGAAAGAGGGGCAGAATTGCAGGAAACCGATTTCAGGAGGTAGACTGGAATTGCATGTAAAGCATAGGAAAAGAGGCAGAACGTCCACAATGATGCACTTGGCCAAAAAGGGCATATGCGTTTTTTCCTGAATATATTCAGGAAAAAACGCATATGCCCTTTTTGGCCAACCAAGCAAGCTTGCAAAGGAAATCTACACTACAATGAAGTCTCACTGCCCCCCGGTCAAAAGGGCCATCTGAAAAAAGTGTAAAATCCAGAAAGGCAGGACAGGCCATGGAGAACTGGGAACCTTGTTATGCTGATGGGCGGGATGTAAATTGCCAACAGCCACTCTGGAGAAGTGTACGGTGTTTCCTGAAACATCTAAAAAACAAAGCAACAGAGCCTAGGGCACTTCCACTTATGGTCCTATAGCTTAGGGAAATTAAAATCAAAAAGACACAGCCACCCCAAAGTTTGGGACGGCTCTGTTTACAAGAACCTCGTTTACGGTACAAATTCAATATCACAGAAAGCGAAAAATGTATAAAGAAGTTGTGGTACTTACATACAATGCAATATCACTCAGCAATGAAATCTATGTCATCAGGCCCATAGCAGCAAAATTAGTGGATTCAGGTACGATGATTCTAAGTGAAATAAGTCACACAGAAAAAGAAACATCATAAGATATCACTACTACACGGAATGTAAACTTGGCTACACAGGAACTGAATTACAAAACAGAACAGGGTCTCAAATGTAGAAAACCAACTTATGCTTGCTTAAGGTGAAAGGTGAGTTGGGGTGCTGCATAAAACCAGAGATTGAAATTAGCACAGATACCGTTTCATAAGCCAAATATGTAATAGACATGAGCTATTCCTTGCTCAAGGAAGTGGACTCAATGCCCCATATTAAAGGCCTAAGAATATACCTGACAATTAAGAATCTTAAAACCTATGGATTTATATGTCTCCGAAAGAGAATCAAGCGTGTGTACAGCAGCATAAACGCAGCAGTGATAGGATTGGTGAGGTTCGGTGAGCAAATGCAGACCCTTTGAAGTCATATTGCATGGTACCCATTCCATGGGTCTCAACTCTCCAGGTTTAAGGGATTCTTCCTTCAGCTAAAACATGCATGTGGAACCCAGAGTATGATCCACCGTGTGATCGGGAAACGTGTTCAAATGTGTCTCAGTTTTCGTCCCCTGGTACTCGGGTGCAACATTCCAGACGCTTTACTAACACTCTCCCCTCTTGGAGAGTCAGTGCCTTTAACCTCCTGTTTGACCCAGTTTGCAATTTCTGCGGAAAATGAACAGGAATAGGGAGAACGAATGAGAGACTCGCTGGAGGTGTCTGGACGGGCAAATTTAACTCTCATTTCCCACCAGGAAGAGGAATTAACCAAAGGCTCAGCGTGCCATGCCGGAACCACACTAGGGCCTGAAGCAATCCTGCGGTGTTGCGGCCAGCTCACAAGAAAGCGAGTTGAAGAAAGGAGCTCAGGGGCACTGTCATTCACAGACCTGCAGAGTTATAAATGACAGCTATCGTCCAAAAATATATTGAAGTAAGGTTGCCAAGAGGACTTGAAAGCGGGGCAGAATTGCAGGAAACCGATTTCAGGAGGTAGACTGGAATTGCATGTAAAGCATAGGAAAAGAGGCAGAACGTCCACAATGATGCACTTGGCCAAAAAGGGCATATGCGTTTTTTCCTGAATATATTCAGGAAAAAACGCATATGCCCTTTTTGGCCAACCAAGCAAGCTTGCAAGGGAAATCTGCACTACAATGAAGTCTCACTGCCCCCCGGTCAAAAGGGCCATCTGAAAAAAGTGTAAAATCCAGAAAGGCAAGACAGGCCATGGAGAACTGGGATCCTTGTTATGCTGATGGGCGGGATGTAAATTGCCAACAGCCACTCTGGAGAAGTGTACCGTGTTTCCTGAAACATCTAAAAAACAAAGCAACAGAGCCTAGGGCACTTCCACTTATGGTCCTATAGCTTAGGGAAATTAAAATCAAAAAGACACAGCCACCCCAAAGTTTGGGACGGCTCTGTTTACAAGACCCTCGTTTATGGTACAAATTCAATATCACAGAAAGCGAAAAATGGATAAAGAAGTTGTGGTACTTACATACAATGCAATATCACTCAGCAATGAAATCTATGTCATCAGGCCCGTAGCAGCATAATGAGTGGCTTCAGGTACGATGATTCTAAGTGAAATAAGTCACACAGAAAAAGAAACATCATAAGATATCACTACTACACGGAATGTAAACTTGGCTACACAGGAACTGAATTACAAAACAGAACAGGGTCTCAAATGTAGAAAACCAACTTATGCTTGCTTAAGGGGAAAGTTGAGTTGGGGTGCTGCATAAAACCAGAGATTGAAATTAGCACAGATACCGTTCCATAAGCCAAATATGTAATAGACAAGAGCTACTCCTTGCTCAACGAAGTGGACTCTACACCCCATATTAAACGACTAAGAATATAGCTGACTAGTAAGTATCTTAAAACCTACGAATTTATATGTCTCCAAAAGAGAATCAAGCATGTGTACAGCGGCATAAACGCAGCAGTGATAGGATTGGTGAGGTTCGGTGAGCAAATGCAGACCCTTTGAAGTCATATTGCATGGGACCCATTCCATGGGTCTCAACTCTCCAGGTTTAAGGGATTCTTCCTTCAGCTAAAACATGCATGTGGAACCCATAGTATGATCCACCGTATGATCGGGAAACGTGTTCAAATGTGTCTCAGGTTTCGTCGCCTGGTACTCGGGTGCAACATTCCAGACGCTTTACTAACACTCTCCCCACTTGGAGAGTCAGTGCCTTTAACCTCCTGTT
>NW_028132587.1:0-57000 GCF_964374135.1 Grampus griseus | reverse complement strand
CCATAGGAAGCACGGGGCTTAAATCGCAGTAAGAACACAAGCCGACTTTCTCTTGGAGGCAGGGTGACCTCCGGCAGGGGGTGTCCTAGATGGAATGCGAGGCCGAGAGTTCTCTCAGGGCAGCTCAGACTAGGGCAAGGCGTAAGACCTCAAAGGCATGTGAGACGTGCCAGAAGTCTGTTGGTGAAAGTGTGGGTTTGGTGGGGAAACGAATCTGCTCCAGGAGAGAGTGCAGGGCGTTTCCCTACACTCGGCGTATAGAGAGCGTCTCCAAAGGGCTCCGGGCCTGGATGTTGCTCGGCAGACCCAGGGGTGCCTGGGAGTGTTCCGTGTTCCAGCCTGGAACAGGGTGCCCCGGCGAGCCTCCCAGATGTCCAGGAAACTCTACTGCCGTTAAAGACACGCAGAGCAGAGGCTACGGCCTCATGGAAACTGCTGCGCGGCTCCGCTTCTGCACCTCACGTCAGGGCCTTCCCTCCAGGCCTGTGCTCAATCTGGCTGTCCCGTTAGCGACGCAGCATTGCGAGATGCTGACGTTCTCCTCGAGCAGAGTGCCTTCAGGTACGAGGCCCGCGAAGTAGGCAAAGCAGAGTGTTTTCTCACGGCAGCTCTCACAAGGGCGACGACAAAGATTTCCTGGGAGCTTCGGACTCACCAGAAATCTGGTCCTGAGGCTGTTGGAGGGCTCTGGAAATGTAGCTCTCCTCAAGGAACGTGCAGAGTGTTGCCCATCACTCGGCACGCACACAGGGCCTCCGAGGGGCAGAGCAATGGGCCTCGATGTTGCTCAGCCCGACCACGGCGTGGGGGGTGTCTGGAGGTCCTCAGTGACCTTGGAGGGAAGTGGATGCACACCCGAGGGGCCTAGGAGTCCTCAAATGGGAAATTCCGTTAAAATAAACCCGAACAGTGACTAAGAACTCATGGAAACTGCTGCATGTCGCCCTTCCTGCCCGGCTACGGAGGGCCTAAACTGGAGGGAAATTCTCACGTTGAGTTTCCCTTTCGTTCTGGAGCTTGTCAAGCTAACCACCACCGCGGCTATGGAAGCACCGGGTTGAAACGGAGCAAACTCATTTTCTTCCCAGAAGCATTTCGACCGGGTTTCCAGGCCTGTCAACAGCAGGGGACGTCAGGCAGCTTCAAGGCAGCATGAATGCAGCCTTCCAAGTGGGAAAGCAAGGATAGTTCCAGCAGGCTCCCGTTTCCACGCGCACACTCAGCTTACCTCCCTGTGGTTTCTAACCAGTCCAAAGAGACACAGGTTACCCTGCGTTTGCTTCCCTGAACCAACTCCCCGAAGTAGGGTGTTCTGCGTCAAGTGAACCGCCTCAACCAAGGAATGCCCTGCCAAGTTACGCCTCTGGGGCCTGTGGCTATTCCAAAGCCTGCAGGGCCACAGGAAGCACGGGGCTTAAATCGCAGTAAGAACGCAAGCCGACTTTCTCTTGGAGGCAGGGTGACCTCCGGCAGGGGGTGTCCTAGATGGAATGCGAGGCCGAGGGTTTTCTCAGGGCAGCTCAGACTAGGGCAAGGCGTAAGACCTCAAAGGCATGTGAGACGTGCCAGAAGTCTGTTGGTGAAAGTGTGGGTTTGGTGGGGAAACGAATCTGCTCCAGGAGAGAGTGCAGGGCGTTTCCCTACACTCGGCGTATAGAGAGCGGCTCCAAAGGGCTCCGGGCCTGGATGTTGCTCGGCAGATCCAGGGGTGCCTGGGAGTGTTCCGTGTTCCAGCCTGGAACAGGGTGCCCCGGCGAGCCTCCCAGGTGTCCAGGAAACTCTACTGCCGTTAAAGACACGCAGAGCAGAGGCTACGGCCTCATGGAAACTGCTGCGCGGCTCCGCTTCTGCTCCTCACGTCAGGGCCTTCCCTCCAGGCCTGTGCTCAGTCTGGCCGTCCCGTTAGCGACGCAGCATTGCGAGATGCTGACGTTCTCCTCGAGCAGAGTGCCTTCAGGTACGAGGCCCGCGAAGTAGGCAAAGCAGAGTGTTTTCTCACGGCAGCTCTCACAAGGGCGACGACAAAGATTTCCTGGGAGCTTCGGACTCACCAGAAATCTGGTCCTGAGGCTGTTGGAGGGCTCTGGAAATGTAGCTCTCCTCAAGGAACGTGCAGAGTGTTGCCCATCACTCGGCACGCACACAGGGCCTCCGAGGGCAGAGCAATGGGCCTCGATGTTGCTCAGCCCGACCACGGCGTGGGGGGTGTCTGGAGGTCCTCAGTGACCTTGGAGGGAAGTGGATGCACACCCGAGGGGCCTAGGAGTCCTCAAATGGGAAATTCCGTTAAAATAAACCCGAACAGTGACTAAGAACTCATGGAAACTGCTGCATGCCGCCCTTCCTGCCCGGCTACGCAGGGCCTAAACTGGAGGGAAATTCTCACGTTGAGTTTCCCTTTCGTTCTGGAGCTTGTCAGGCTAACCACCACCGCGGCTATGGAAGCACCGGGTTGAAACGGAGCAAACTCATTTTTCTTCCCAGAAGCATTTCGACCGGGTTTCCAGGCCTGTCAACAGCAGGGGACGTCAGGCAGCTTCACGGCAGCATGAAGGCAGCCTTCCAAGTGGAACAGCAAGGATAGTTCCAGCAGGCTCCCGTTTCCACGCGCACACTCAGCTTACCTCCCTGTGGTTTCTAACCAGTCCAAAGAGACACAGGTTACCCTGCGTTTACTTCCCTGAACCAACTCCCCGAAGTAGGGTGTTCTGCGTCAAGTGAACCGCCTCAACCAAGGAATGCCCTGCCTAGTTACGCCTCTGGGGCCTGTGGCTATTCCAAAGCCTGCAGGGCCACAGGAAGCACGGGGCTTAAATCGCCGTAAGAACGCAAGCCGACTTTCTCTTGGAGGCAGTGTGACTTCCGGCAGGGGGTGTCCTAGATGGAATGCGAGGCCGAGGGTTTTCTCAGGGCAGCTCAGACTAGGGCAAGGCGTAAGACCTCAAAGGCATGTGAGACGTGCCAGAAGTCTGTTGGTGAAAGTGTGGGTTTGGTGGGGAAACGAATCTGCTCCAGGAGAGAGTGCAGGGCGTTTCCCTACACTCGGCGTATAGAGAGCGGCTCCAAAGGGCTCCGGGCCTGGATGTTGCTCGGCAGATCCAGGGGTGCCTGGGAGTGTTCCGTGTTCCAGCCTGGAACAGGGTGCCCCGGCGAGCCTCCCAGGTGTCCAGGAAACTCTACTGCCGTTAAAGACACGCAGAGCAGAGGCTACGGCCTCATGGAAACTGCTGCGCGGCTCCGCTTCTGCTCCTCACGTCAGGGCCTTCCCTCCAGGCCTGTGCTCAATCTGGCCGTCCCGTTAGCGACGCAGCATTGCGAGATGCTGACGTTCTCCTCGAGCAGAGTGCCTTCAGGTACGAGGCCCGCGAAGTAGGCAAAGCAGAGTGTTTTCTCACGGCAGCTCTCACAAGGGCGACGACAAAGATTTCCTGGGAGCTTCGGACTCACCAGAAATCTGGTCCTGAGGCTGTTGGAGGGCTCTGGAAATGTAGCTCTCCTCAAGGAACGTGCAGAGTGTTGCCCATCACTCGGCACGCACACAGGGCCTCCGAGGGGCAGAGCAATGGGCCTCGATGTTGCTCAGCCCGACCACGGCGTGGGGGGTGCCTGGAGGTCCTCAGTGACCTTGGAGGGAAGTGGATGCACACCCGAGGGGCCTAGGAGTCCTCAAATGGGAAATTCCGTTAAAATAAACCCGAACAGTGACTAAGAACTCATGGAAACTGCTGCATGCCGCCCTTCCTGCCCGGCTACGGAGGGCCTTAACTGGAGGGAAATTCTCACGTTGAGTTTCCCTTTCGTTCTGGAGCTTGTCAGGCTAACCACCACGGCGGCTATGGAAGCACCGGGTTGAAACGGAGCAAACTCATTTTCTTCCCAGAAGCATTTCGACCGGGTTTCCAGGCCTGTCAACAGCAGGGGACGTCAGGCAGCTTCACGGCAGCATGAAGGCAGCCTTCCAAGTGGAACAGCAAGGATAGTTCCAGCAGGCTCCCGTTTCCACGCGCACACTCAGCTTACCTCCCTGTGGTTTCTAACCAGTCCAAAGAGACACAGGTTACCCTGCGTTTGCTTCCCTGAACCAACTCCCCGAAGTAGGGTGTTCTGCGTCAAGTGAACCGCCTCAACCAAGGAATGCCCTGCCTAGTTACGCCTCTGGGGCCTGTGGCTATTCCAAAGCCTGCAGGGCCACAGGAAGCACGGGGCTTAAATCGCCGTAAGAACGCAAGCCGACTTTCTCTTGGAGGCAGCGTGACTTCCGGCAGGGGGTGTCCTAGATGGAATGCGAGGCCGAGGGTTTTCTCAGGGCAGCTCAGACTAGGGCAAGGCGTAAGACCTCAAAGGCATGTGAGACGTGCCAGAAGTCTGTTGGTGAAAGTGTGGGTTTGGTGGGGAAACGAATCTGCTCCAGGAGAGAGTGCAGGGCGTTTCCCTACACTCGGCGTATTGAGAGCGGCTACAAAGGGCTCCGGGCCTGGATGTTGCTCGGCAGACCCAGGGGTGCCTGGGAGTACTCCGTGTTCCAGCCTGGAACAGGATGCCCCCGCGAGCCTCCCAGGTGTCCAGGAAACTCTACTGCCGTTAAAGACACGCAGAGCAGAGGCTACGGCCTCATGGAAACTGCTGCGCGGCTCCGCTTCTGCTCCTCACGTCAGGGCCTTCCCTCCAGGCCTGTGCTCAGTCTGGCCGTCCCGTTAGCGACGCAGCATTGCGAGATGCTGACGTTCTCCTCGAGCAGAGTGCCTTCAGGTACGAGGCCCGCGAAGTAGGCAAAGCAGAGTGTTTTCTCACGGCAGCTCTCACAAGGGCGACGACAAAGATTTCCTGGGAGCTTCGGACTCACCAGAAATCTGGTCCTGAGGCTGTTGGAGGGCTCTGGAAATGTAGCTCTCCTCAAGGAACGTGCAGAGTGTTGCCCATCACTCGGCACGCACACAGGGCCTCCGAGGGGCAGAGCAATGGGCCTCGATGTTGCTCAGCCCGACCACGGCGTGGGGGGTGTCTGGAGGTCCTCAGTGACCTTGGAGGGAAGTGGATGCACACCCGAGGGGCCTAGGAGTCCTCAAATGGGAAATTCCGTTAAAATAAACCCGAACAGTGACTAAGAACTCATGGAAACTGCTGCATGCCGCCCTTCTTGCCCGGCTACGCAGGGCCTAAACTGGAGGGAAATTCTCACGTTGAGTTTCCCTTTCGTTCTGGAGCTTGTCAGGCTAACCACCACCGCGGCTATGGAAGCACCGGGTTGAAACGGAGCAAACTCATTTTCTTCCCAGAAGCATTTCGACCGGGTTTCCAGGCCTGTCAACAGCAGGGGACGTCAGGCAGCTTCACGGCAGCATGAAGGCAGCCTTCCAAGTGGAACAGCAAGGATAGTTCCAGCAGGCTCCCGTTTCCACGCGCACACTCAGCTTACCTCCCTGTGGTTTCTAACCAGTCCAAAGAGACACAGGTTACCCTGCGTTTGCTTCCCTGAACCAACTCCCCGAAGTAGGGTGTTCTGCGTCAAGTGAACCGCCTCAACCAAGGAATGCCCTGCCTAGTTACGCCTCTGGGGCCTGTGGCTATTCCAAAGCCTGCAGGGCCACAGGAAACACGGGGCTTAAATCGCCGTAAGAACGCAAGCCGACTTTCTCTTGGAGGCAGTGTGACTTCCGGCAGGGGGTGTCCTAGATGGAATGCGAGGCCGAGGGTTTTCTCAGGGCAGCTCAGACTAGGGCAAGGCGTAAGACCTCAAAGGCATGTGAGACGTGCCAGAAGTCTGTTGGTGAAAGTGTGGGTTTGGTGGGGAAACGAATCTGCTCCAGGAGAGAGTGCAGGGCGTTTCCCTACACTCGGCGTATAGAGAGCGGCTCCAAAGGGCTCCGGGCCTGGATGTTGCTCGGCAGACCCAGGGGTGCCTGGGAGTACTCCGTGTTCCAGCCTGGAACAGGATGCCCCCGCGAGCCTCCCAGGTGTCCAGGAAACTCTACTGCCGTTAAAGACACGCAGAGCAGAGGCTACGGCCTCATGGAAACTGCTGCGCGGCTCCGCTTCTGCACCTCACGTCAGGGCCTTCCCTCCAGGCCTGTGCTCAATCTGGCCGTCCCGTTAGCGACGCAGCATTGCGAGATGCTGACGTTCTCCTCGAGCAGAGTGCCTTCAGGTACGAGGCCCGCGAAGTAGGCAAAGCAGAGTGTTTTCTCACGGCAGCTCTCACAAGGGCGACGACAAAGATTTCCTGGGAGCTTCGGACTCACCAGAAATCTGGTCCTGAGGCTGTTGGAGGGCTCTGGAAATGTAGCTCTCCTCAAGGAACGTGCAGAGTGTTGCCCATCACTCGGCACGCACACAGGGCCTCCGAGGGGCAGAGCAATGGGCCTCGATGTTGCTCAGCCCGACCACGGCGTGGGGGGTGTCTGGAGGTCCTCAGTGACCTTGGAGGGAAGTGGATGCACACCCGAGGGACCTAGGAGTCCTCAAATGGGAAATTCCGTTAAAATAAACCCGAACAGTGACTAAGAACTCATGGAAACTGCTGCATGCCGCCCTTCCTGCCCGGCTACGCAGGGCCTAAACTGGAGGGAAATTCTCACGTTGAGTTTCCCTTTCGTTCTGGAGCTTGTCAGGCTAACCACCACCGCGGCTATGGAAGCACCGGGTTGAAACGGAGCAAACTCATTTTCTTCCCAGAAGCATTTCGACCGGGTTTCCAGGCCTGTCAACAGCAGGGGACGTCAGGCAGCTTCACGGCAGCATGAAGGCAGCCTTCCAAGTGGGAAAGCAAGGATAGTTCCAGCAGGCTCCCGTTTCCACGCGCACACTCAGCTTACCTCCCTGTGGTTTCTAACCAGTCCAAAGAGACACAGGTTACCCTGCGTTTGCTTCCCTGAACCAACTCCCCGAAGTAGGGTGTTCTGCGTCAAGTGAACCGCCTCAACCAAGGAATGCCCTGCCTAGTTACGCCTCTGGGGCCTGTGGCTATTCCAAAGCCTGCAGGGCCACAGGAAGCACGGGGCTTAAATCGCCGTAAGAACGCAAGCCGACTTTCTCTTGGAGGCAGTGTGACTTCCGGCAGGGGGTGTCCTAGATGGAATGCGAGGCCGAGGGTTTTCTCAGGGCAGCTCAGACTAGGGCAAGGCGTAAGACCTCAAAGGCATGTGAGACGTGCCAGAAGTCTGTTGGTGAAAGTGTGGGTTTGGTGGGGAAACGAATCTGCTCCAGGAGAGAGTGCAGGGCGTTTCCCTACACTCGGCGTATAGAGAGCGGCTCCAAAGGGCTCCGGGCCTGGATGTTGCTCGGCAGACCCAGGGGTGCCTGGGAGTACTCCGTGTTCCAGCCTGGAACAGGATGCCCCCGCGAGCCTCCCAGGTGTCCAGGAACCTCTACTGCCGTTAAAGACACGCAGAGCAGAGGCTACGGCCTCATGGAAACTGCTGCGCGGCTCCGCTTCTGCTCCTCACGTCAGGGCCTTCCCTCCAGGCCTGTGCTCAATCTGGCCGTCCCGTTAGCGACGCAGCATTGCGAGATGCTGACGTTCTCCTCGAGCAGAGTGCCTTCAGGTACGAGGCCCGCGAAGTAGGCAAAGCAGAGTGTTTTCTCACGGCAGCTCTCACAAGGGCGACGACAAAGATTTCCTGGGAGCTTCGGACTCACCAGAAATCTGGTCCTGAGGCTGTTGGAGGGCTCTGGAAATGTAGCTCTCCTCAAGGAACGTGCAGAGTGTTGCCCATCACTCGGCACGCACACAGGGCCTCCGAGGGGCAGAGCAATGGGCCTCGATGTTGCTCAGCCCGACCACGGCGTGGGGGGTGCCTGGAGGTCCTCAGTGACCTTGGAGGGAAGTGGATGCACACCCGAGGGGCCTAGGAGTCCTCAAATGGGAAATTCCGTTAAAATAAACCCGAACAGTGACTAAGAACTCATGGAAACTGCTGCATGCCGCCCTTCCTGCCCGGCTACGGAGGGCCTTAACTGGAGGGAAATTCTCACGTTGAGTTTCCCTTTCGTTCTGGAGCTTGTCAGGCTAACCACCACGGCGGCTATGGAAGCACCGGGTTGAAACGGAGCAAACTCATTTTCTTCCCAGAAGCATTTCGACCGGGTTTCCAGGCCTGTCAACAGCAGGGGACGTCAGGCAGCTTCACGGCAGCATGAAGGCAGCCTTCCAAGTGGAACAGCAAGGATAGTTCCAGCAGGCTCCCGTTTCCACGCGCACACTCAGCTTACCTCCCTGTGGTTTCTAACCAGTCCAAAGAGACACAGGTTACCCTGCGTTTGCTTCCCTGAACCAACTCCCCGAAGTAGGGTGTTCTGCATCAAGTGAACCGCCTCAACCAAGGAATGCCCTGCCTAGTTACGCCTCTGGGGCCTGTGGCTATTCCAAAGCCTGCAGGGCCACAGGAAGCACGGGGCTTAAATCGCCGTAAGAACGCAAGCCGACTTTCTCTTGGAGGCAGCGTGACTTCCGGCAGGGGGTGTCCTAGATGGAATGCGAGGCCGAGGGTTTTCTCAGGGCAGCTCAGACTAGGGCAAGGCGTAAGACCTCAAAGGCATGTGAGACGTGCCAGAAGTCTGTTGGTGAAAGTGTGGGTTTGGTGGGGAAACGAATCTGCTCCAGGAGAGAGTGCAGGGCGTTTCCCTACACTCGGCGTATAGAGAGCGGCTCCAAAGGGCTCCGGGCCTGGATGTTGCTCGGCAGACCCAGGGGTGCCTGGGAGTACTCCGTGTTCCAGCCTGGAACAGGATGCCCCCGCGAGCCTCCCAGGTGTCCAGGAAACTCTACTGCCGTTAAAGACACGCAGAGCAGAGGCTACGGCCTCATGGAAACTGCTGCGCGGCTCCGCTTCTGCTCCTCACGTCAGGGCCTTCCCTCCAGGCCTGTGCTCAATCTGGCCGTCCCGTTAGCGACGCAGCATTGCGAGATGCTGACGTTCTCCTCGAGCAGAGTGCCTTCAGGTACGAGGCCCGCGAAGTAGGCAAAGCAGAGTGTTTTCTCACGGCAGCTCTCACAAGGGCGACGACAAAGATTTCCTGGGAGCTTCGGACTCACCAGAAATCTGGTCCTGAGGCTGTTGGAGGGCTCTGGAAATGTAGCTCTCCTCAAGGAACGTGCAGAGTGTTGCCCATCACTCGGCACGCACACAGGGCCTCCGAGGGGCAGAGCAATGGGCCTCGATGTTGCTCAGCCCGACCACGGCGTGGGGGGTGTCTGGAGGTCCTCAGTGACCTTGGAGGGAAGTGGATGCACACCCGAGGGGCCTAGGAGTCCTCAAATGGGAAATTCCGTTAAAATAAACCCGAACAGTGACTAAGAACTCATGGAAACTGCTGCATGCCGCCCTTCCTGCCCGGCTACGGAGGGCCTAAACTGGAGGGAAATTCTCACGTTGAGTTTCCCTTTCGTTCTGGAGCTTGTCAGGCTAACCACCACGGCGGCTATGGAAGCACCGGGTTGAAACGGAGCAAACTCATTTTCTTCCCAGAAGCATTTCGACCGGGTTTCCAGGCCTGTCAACAGCAGGGGACGTCAGGCAGCTTCACGGCAGCATGAAGGCAGCCTTCCAAGTGGAACAGCAAGGATAGTTCCAGCAGGCTCCCGTTTCCACGCGCACACTCAGCTTACCTCCCTGTGGTTTCTAACCAGTCCAAAGAGACACAGGTTACCCTGCGTTTGCTTCCCTGAACCAACTCCCCGAAGTAGGGTGTTCTGCATCAAGTGAACCGCCTCAACCAAGGAATGCCCTGCCAAGTTACGCCTCTGGGGCCTGTGGCTATTCCAAAGCCTGCAGGGCCACAGGAAGCACGGGGCTTAAATCGCAGTAAGAACGCAAGCCGACTTTCTCTTGGAGGCAGGGTGACCTCCGGCAGGGGGTGTCCTAGATGGAATGCGAGGCCGAGGGTTTTCTCAGGGCAGCTCAGACTAGGGCAAGGCGTAAGACCTCAAAGGCATGTGAGACGTGCCAGAAGTCTGTTGGTGAAAGTGTGGGTTTGGTGGGGAAACGAATCTGCTCCAGGAGAGAGTGCAGGGCGTTTCCCTACACTCGGCGTATAGAGAGCGGCTCCAAAGGGCTCCGGGCCTGGATGTTGCTCGGCAGACCCAGGGGTGCCTGGGAGTACTCCGTGTTCCAGCCTGGAACAGGATGCCCCCGCGAGCCTCCCAGGTGTCCAGGAAACTCTACTGCCGTTAAAGACACGCAGAGCAGAGGCTACGGCCTCATGGAAACTGCTGCGCGGCTCCGCTTCTGCTCCTCACGTCAGGGCCTTCCCTCCAGGCCTGTGCTCAATCTGGCCGTCCCGTTAGCGACGCAGCATTGCGAGATGCTGACGTTCTCCTCGAGCAGAGTGCCTTCAGGTACGAGGCCCGCGAAGTAGGCAAAGCAGAGTGTTTTCTCACGGCAGCTCTCACAAGGGCGACGACAAAGATTTCCTGGGAGCTTCGGACTCACCAGAAATCTGGTCCTGAGGCTGTTGGAGGGCTCTGGAAATGTAGCTCTCCTCAAGGAACGTGCAGAGTGTTGCCCATCACTCGGCACGCACACAGGGCCTCCGAGGGGCAGAGTAATGGGCCTCGATGTTGCTCAGCCCGACCACGGCGTGGGGGGTGCCTGGAGGTCCTCAGTGACCTTGGAGGGAAGTGGATGCACACCCGAGGGGCCTAGGAGTCCTCAAATGGGAAATTCCGTTAAAATAAACCCGAACAGTGACTAAGAACTCATGGAAACTGCTGCATGCCGCCCTTCCTGCCCGGCTACGGAGGGCCTTAACTGGAGGGAAATTCTCACGTTGAGTTTCCCTTTCGTTCTGGAGCTTGTCAGGCTAACCACCACGGCGGCTATGGAAGCACCGGGTTGAAACGGAGCAAACTCTTTTTCTTCCCAGAAGCATTTCGACCGGGTTTCCAGGCCTGTCAACAGCAGGGGACGTCAGGCAGCTTCACGGCAGCATGAAGGCAGCCTTCCAAGTGGAACAGCAAGGATAGTTCCAGCAGGCTCCCGTTTCCACGCGCACACTCAGCTTACCTCCCTGTGGTTTCTAACCAGTCCAAAGAGACACAGGTTACCCTGCGTTTGCTTCCCTGAACCAACTCCCCGAAGTAGGGTGTTCTGCGTCAAGTGAACCGCCTCAACCAAGGAATGCCCTGCCTAGTTACGCCTCTGGGGCCTGTGGCTATTCCAAAGCCTGCAGGGCCACAGGAAGCACGGGGCTTAAATCGCCGTAAGAACGCAAGCCGACTTTCTCTTGGAGGCAGCGTGACTTCCGGCAGGGGGTGTCCTAGATGGAATGCGAGGCCGAGGGTTTTCTCAGGGCAGCTCAGACTAGGGCAAGGCGTAAGACCTCAAAGGCATGTGAGACGTGCCAGAAGTCTGTTGGTGAAAGTGTGGGTTTGGTGGGGAAACGAATCTGCTCCAGGAGAGAGTGCAGGGCGTTTCCCTACACTCGGCGTATTGAGAGCGGCTACAAAGGGCTCCGGGCCTGGATGTTGCTCGGCAGACCCAGGGGTGCCTGGGAGTACTCCGTGTTCCAGCCTGGAACAGGATGCCCCCGCGAGCCTCCCAGGTGTCCAGGAAACTCTACTGCCGTTAAAGACACGCAGAGCAGAGGCTACGGCCTCATGGAAACTGCTGCACGGCTCCGCTTCTGCTCCTCACGTCAGGGCCTTCCCTCCAGGCCTGTGCTCAGTCTGGCCGTCCCGTTAGCGACGCAGCATTGCGAGATGCTGACGTTCTCCTCGAGCAGAGTGCCTTCAGGTACGAGGCCCGCGAAGTAGGCAAAGCAGAGTGTTTTCTCACGGCAGCTCTCACAAGGGCGACGACAAAGATTTCCTGGGAGCTTCGGACTCACCAGAAATCTGGTCCTGAGGCTGTTGGAGGGCTCTGGAAATGTAGCTCTCCTCAAGGAACGTGCAGAGTGTTGCCCATCACTCGGCACGCACACAGGGCCTCCGAGGGGCAGAGCAATGGGCCTCGATGTTGCTCAGCCCGACCACGGCGTGGGGGGTGTCTGGAGGTCCTCAGTGACCTTGGAGGGAAGTGGATGCACACCCGAGGGGCCTAGGAGTCCTCAAATGGGAAATTCCGTTAAAATAAACCCGAACAGTGACTAAGAACTCATGGAAACTGCTGCATGCCGCCCTTCCTGCCCGGCTACGCAGGGCCTAAACTGGAGGGAAATTCTCACGTTGAGTTTCCCTTTCGTTCTGGAGCTTGTCAGGCTAACCACCACCGCGGCTATGGAAGCACCGGGTTGAAACGGAGCAAACTCATTTTCTTCCCAGAAGCATTTCGACCGGGTTTCCAGGCCTGTCAACAGCAGGGGACGTCAGGCAGCTTCACGGCAGCATGAAGGCAGCCTTCCAAGTGGAACAGCAAGGATAGTTCCAGCAGGCTCCCGTTTCCACGCGCACACTCAGCTTACCTCCCTGTGGTTTCTAACCAGTCCAAAGAGACACAGGTTACCCTGCGTTTGCTTCCCTGAACCAACTCCCCGAAGTAGGGTGTTCTGCGTCAAGTGAACCGCCTCAACCAAGGAATGCCCTGCCTAGTTACGCCTCTGGGGCCTGTGGCTATTCCAAAGCCTGCAGGGCCACAGGAAGCACGGGGCTTAAATCGCCGTAAGAACGCAAGCCGACTTTCTCTTGGAGGCAGGGTGACCTCCGGCAGGGGGTGTCCTAGATGGAATGCGAGGCCGAGGGTTTTCTCAAGGCAGCTCAGACTAGGGCAAGGCGTAAGACCTCAAAGGCATGTGAGACGTGCCAGAAGTCTGTTGGTGAAAGTGTGGGTTTGGTGGGGAAACGAATCTGCTCCAGGAGAGAGTGCAGGGCGTTTCCCTACACTCGGCGTATAGAGAGCGGCTCCAAAGGGCTCCGGGCCTGGATGTTGCTCGGCAGACCCAGGGGTGCCTGGGAGTACTCCGTGTTCCAGCCTGGAACAGGATGCCCCCGCGAGCCTCCCAGGTGTCCAGGAAACTCTACTGCCGTTAAAGACACGCAGAGCAGAGGCTACGGCCTCATGGAAACTGCTGCGCGGCTCCGCTTCTGCTCCTCACGTCAGGGCCTTCCCTCCAGGCCTGTGCTCAATCTGGCCGTCCCGTTAGCGACGCAGCATTGCGAGATGCTGACGTTCTCCTCGAGCAGAGTGCCTTCAGGTACGAGGCCCGCGAAGTAGGCAAAGCAGAGTGTTTTCTCACGGCAGCTCTCACAAGGGCGACGACAAAGATTTCCTGGGAGCTTCGGACTCACCAGAAATCTGGTCCTGAGGCTGTTGGAGGGCTCTGGAAATGCAGCTCTCCTCAAGGAACGTGCAGAGTGTTGCCCATCACTCGGCACGCACACAGGGCCTCCGAGGGGCAGAGCAATGGGCCTCGATGTTGCTCAGCCCGACCACGGCGTGGGGGGTGTCTGGAGGTCCTCAGTGACCTTGGAGGGAAGTGGATGCACACCCGAGGGGCCTAGGAGTCCTCAAATGGGAAATTCCGTTAAAATAAACCCGAACAGTGACTAAGAACTCATGGAAACTGCTGCATGCCGCCCTTCCTGCCCGGCTACGGAGGGCCTAAACTGGAGGGAAATTCTCACGTTGAGTTTCCCTTTCGTTCTGGAGCTTGTCAGGCTAACCACCACCGCGGCTATGGAAGCACCGGGTTGAAACGGAGCAAACTCATTTTCTTCCCAGAAGCATTTCGACCGGGTTTCCAGGCCTGTCAACAGCAGGGGACGTCAGGCAGCTTCAAGGCAGCATGAATGCAGCCTTCCAAGTGGGAAAGCAAGGATAGTTCCAGCAGGCTCCCGTTTCCACGCGCACACTCAGCTTACCTCCCTGTGGTTTCTATCCTGTCCAAAGAGATACAGGTTACCCTGCGTTTGCTTCCCTGAACCAACTCCCCGAAGTAGGGTGTTCTGCGTCAAGTGAACCGCCTCAACCAAGGAATGCCCTGCCAAGTTACGCCTCTGGGGCCTGTGGCTATTCCAAAGCCTGCAGGGCCATAGGAAGCACGGGGCTTAAATCGCAGTAAGAACGCAAGCCGACTTTCTCTTGGAGGCAGGGTGACCTCCGGCAGGGGGTGTCCTAGATGGAATGCGAGGCCGAGAGTTCTCTCAGGGCAGCTCAGACTAGGGCAAGGCGTAAGACCTCAAAGGCATGTGAGACGTGCCAGAAGTCTGTTCGTGAAAGTGTGGGTTTGGTGGGGAAACGAATCTGCTCCAGGAGAGAGTGCAGGGCGTTTCCCTACACTCGGCGTATAGAGAGCGGCTCCAAAGGGCTCCGGGCCTGGATGTTGCTCGGCAGACCCAGGGGTGCCTGGGAGTGTTCCGTGTTCCAGCCTGGAACAGGGTGCCCCGGCGAGCCTCCCAGGTGTCCAGGAAACTCTACTGCCGTTAAAGACACGCAGAGCAGAGGCTACGGCCTCGTGGAAACTGCTGCGCGGCTCCGCTTCTGCACCTCACGTCAGGGCCTTCCCTCCAGGCCTGTGCTCAATCTGGCTGTCCCGTTAGCGACGCAGCATTGCGAGATGCTGACGTTCTCCTCGAGCAGAGTGCTTTCAGGTACGAGGCCCGCGAAGTAGGCAAAGCAGAGTGTTTTCTCACGGCAGCTCTCACAAGGGCGACGACAAAGATTTCCTGGGAGCTTCGGACTCACCAGAAATCTGGTCCTGAGGCTGTTGGAGGGCTCTGGAAATGTAGCTCTCCTCAAGGAACGTGCAGAGTGTTGCCCATCACTCGGCACGCACACAGGGCCTCCGAGGGGCAGAGCAATGGGCCTCGATGTTGCTCAGCCGGACCACGGCGTGGGGGTTGTCTGGAGGTCCTCAGTGACCTTGGAGGGAAGTGGATGCACACCCGAGGGGCCTAGGAGTCCTCAAATGGGAAATTCCGTTAAAATAAACCCGAACAGTGACTAAGAACTCATGGAAACTGCTGCATGTCGCCCTTCCTGCCCGGCTACGGAGGGCCTAAACTGGAGGGAAATTCTCACGTTGAGTTTCCCTTTCGTTCTGGAGCTTGTCAGGCTAACCACCACCGCGGCTATGGAAGCACCGGGTTGAAACGGAGCAAACTCATTTTCTTCCCAGAAGCATTTCGACCGGGTTTCCAGGCCTGTCAACAGCAGGGGACGTCAGGCAGCTTCAAGGCAGCATGAATGCAGCCTTCCAAGTGGGAACGCAAGGATAGTTCCAGCAGGCTCCCGTTTCCACGCGCACACTCAGCTTACCTCCCTGTGGTTTCTAACCAGTCCAAAGAGACACAGGTTACCCTGCGTTTGCTTCCCTGAACCAACTCCCCGAAGTAGGGTGTTCTGCGTCAAGTGAACCGCCTCAACCAAGGAATGCCCTGCCAAGTTACGCCTCTGGGGCCTGTGGCTATTCCAAAGCCTGCAGGGCCACAGGAATCACGGGGCTTAAATCGCAGTAAGAACGCAAGCCGACTTTCTCTTGGAGGCAGGGTGACTTCCGGCAGGGGGTGTCCTAGATGGAATGCGAGGCCGAGAGTTCTCTCAGGGCAGCTCAGACTAGGGCAAGGCGTAAGACCTCAAAGGCATGTGAGACGTGCCAGAAGTCTGTTGGTGAAAGTGTGGGTTTGGTGGGGAAACGAATCTGCTCCAGGAGAGAGTGCAGGGCGTTTCCCTACACTCGGCGTATAGAGAGCGGCTCCAAAGGGCTCCGGGCCTGGATGTTGCTCGGCAGATCCAGGGGTGCCTGGGAGTGTTCCGTGTTCCAGCCTGGAACAGGGTGCCCCGGCGAGCCTCCCAGGTGTCCAGGAAACTCTACTGCCGTTAAAGACACGCAGAGCAGAGGCTACGGCCTCATGGAAACTGTTGCGCGGCTCCGCTTCTGCTCCTCACGTCAGGGCCTTCCCTCCAGGCCTGTGCTCAATCTGGCCGTCCCGTTAGCGATGCAGCATTGCGAGATGCTGACGTTCTCCTCGAGCAGAGTGCCTTCAGGTACGAGGCCCGCGAAGTAGGCAAAGCAGAGTGTTTTCTCACGGCAGCTCTCACAAGGGCGACGACAAAGATTTCCTGGGAGCTTCGGACTCACCAGAAATCTGGTCCTGAGGCTGTTGGAGGGCTCTGGAAATGTAGCTCTCCTCAAGGAACGTGCAGAGTGTTGCCCATCACTCGGCATGCACACAGGGCCTCCGAGGGGCAGAGCAATGGGCCTCGATGTTGCTCAGCCCGACCACGGCGTGGGGGGTGTCTGGAGGTCCTCAGTGACCTTGGAGGGAAGTGGATGCACACCCGAGGGGCCTAGGAGTCCTCAAATGGGAAATTCCGTTAAAATAAACCCGAACAGTGACTAAGAACTCATGGAAACTGCTGCATGCCGCCCTTCCTGCCCGGCTACGCAGGGCCTAAACTGGAGGGAAATTCTCACGTTGAGTTTCCCTTTCGTTCTGGAGATTGTCAGGCTAACCACCACCGCGGCTATGGAAGCACCGGGTTGAAACGGAGCAAACTCATTTTCTTCCCAGAAGCATTTCGACCGGGTTTCCAGGCCTGTCAACAGCAGGGGACGTCAGGCAGCTTCACGGCAGCATGAAGGCAGCCTTCCAAGTGGGAAAGCAAGGATAGTTCCAGCAGGCTCCCGTTTCCACGCGCACACTCAGCTTACCTCCCTGTGGTTTCTAACCAGTCCAAAGAGACACAGGTTACCCTGCGTTTGCTTCCCTGAACCAACTCCCCGAAGTAGGGTGTTCTGCGTCAAGTGAACCGCCTCAACCAAGGAATGCCCTGCCTAGTTACGCCTCTGGGGCCTGTGGCTATTCCAAAGCCTGCAGGGCCACAGGAAGCACGGGGCTTAAATCGCCGTAAGAACGCAAGCCGACTTTCTCTTGGAGGCAGTGTGACTTCCGGCAGGGGGTGTCCTAGATGGAATGCGAGGCCGAGGGTTCTCTCAGGGCAGCTCAGACTAGGGCAAGGCGTAAGACCTCAAAGGCATGTGAGACGTGCCAGAAGTCTGTTGGTGAAAGTGTGGGTTTGGTGGGGAAACGAATCTGCTCCAGGAGAGAGTGCAGGGCGTTTCCCTACACTCGGCGTATAGAGAGCGGCTCCAAAGGGCTCCGGGCCTGGATGTTGCTCGGCAGACCCAGGGGTGCCTGGGAGTACTCCGTGTTCCAGCCTGGAACAGGATGCCCCCGCGAGCCTCCCAGGTGTCCAGGAACCTCTACTGCCGTTAAAGACACGCAGAGCAGAGGCTACGGCCTCATGGAAACTGCTGCGCGGCTCCGCTTCTGCTCCTCACGTCAGGGCCTTCCCTCCAGGCCTGTGCTCAATCTGGCCGTCCCGTTAGCGACGCAGCATTGCGAGATGCTGACGTTCTCCTCGAGCAGAGTGCCTTCAGGTACGAGGCCCGCGAAGTAGGCAAAGCAGAGTGTTTTCTCACGGCAGCTCTCACAAGGGCGACGACAAAGATTTCCTGGGAGCTTCGGACTCACCAGAAATCTGGTCCTGAGGCTGTTGGAGGGCTCTGGAAATGTAGCTCTCCTCAAGGAACGTGCAGAGTGTTGCCCATCACTCGGCACGCACACAGGGCCTCCGAGGGGCAGAGCAATGGGCCTCGATGTTGCTCAGCCCGACCACGGCGTGGGGGGTGTCTGGAGGTCCTCAGTGACCTTGGAGGGAAGTGGATGCACACCCGAGGGGCCTAGGAGTCCTCAAATGGGAAATTCCGTTAAAATAAACCCGAACAGTGACTAAGAACTCATGGAAACTGCTGCATGCCGCCCTTCCTGCCCGGCTACGGAGGGCCTAAACTGGAGGGAAATTCTCACGTTGAGTTTCCCTTTCGTTCTGGAGCTTGTCAGGCTAACCACCACCGCGGCTATGGAAGCACCGGGTTGAAACGGAGCAAACTCATTTTCTTCCCAGAAGCATTTCGACCGGGTTTCCAGGCCTGTCAACAGCAGGGGACGTCAGGCAGCTTCACGGCAGCATGAAGGCAGCCTTCCAAGTGGAACAGCAAGCATAGTTCTAGCAGGCTCCCGTTTCCACGCGCACACTCAGCTTACCTCCCTGTGGTTTCTAACCAGTCCAAAGAGACACAGGTTACCCTGCGTTTGCTTCCCTGAACCAACTCCCCGAAGTAGGGTGTTCTGCATCAAGTGAACCGCCTCAACCAAGGAATGCCCTGCCTAGTTACGCCTCTGGGGCCTGTGGCTATTCCAAAGCCTGCAGGGCCACAGGAAGCACGGGGCTTAAATCGCCGTAAGAACGCAAGCCGACTTTCTCTTGGAGGCAGCGTGACTTCCGGCAGGGGGTGTCCTAGATGGAATGCGAGGCCGAGGGTTTTCTCAGGGCAGCTCAGACTAGGGCAAGGCGTAAGACCTCAAAGGCATGTGAGACGTGCCAGAAGTCTGTTGGTGAAAGTGTGGGTTTGGTGGGGAAACGAATCTGCTCCAGGAGAGAGTGCAGGGCGTTTCCCTACACTCGGCGTATAGAGAGCGGCTCCAAAGGGCTCCGGGCCTGGATGTTGCTCGGCAGACCCAGGGGTGCCTGGGAGTACTCCGTGTTCCAGCCTGGAACAGGATGCCCCCGCGAGCCTCCCAGGTGTCCAGGAAACTCTACTGCCGTTAAAGACACGCAGAGCAGAGGCTACGGCCTCATGGAAACTGCTGCGCGGCTCCGCTTCTGCTCCTCACGTCAGGGCCTTCCCTCCAGGCCTGTGCTCAATCTGGCCGTCCCGTTAGCGACGCAGCATTGCGAGATGCTGACGTTCTCCTCGAGCAGAGTGCCTTCAGGTACGAGGCCCGCGAAGTAGGCAAAGCAGAGTGTTTTCTCACGGCAGCTCTCACAAGGGCGACGACAAAGATTTCCTGGGAGCTTCGGACTCACCAGAAATCTGGTCCTGAGGCTGTTGGAGGGCTCTGGAAATGTAGCTCTCCTCAAGGAACGTGCAGAGTGTTGCCCATCACTCGGCACGCACACAGGGCCTCCGAGGGGCAGAGCAATGGGCCTCGATGTTGCTCAGCCCGACCACGGCGTGGGGGGTGTCTGGAGGTCCTCAGTGACCTTGGAGGGAAGTGGATGCACACCCGAGGGGCCTAGGAGTCCTCAAATGGGAAATTCCGTTAAAATAAACCCGAACAGTGACTAAGAACTCATGGAAACTGCTGCATGCCGCCCTTCCTGCCCGGCTACGCAGGGCCTAAACTGGAGGGAAATTCTCACGTTGAGTTTCCCTTTCGTTCTGGAGCTTGTCAGGCTAACCACCACCGCGGCTATGGAAGCACCGGGTTGAAACGGAGCAAACTCATTTTCTTCCCAGAAGCATTTCGACCGGGTTTCCAGGCCTGTCAACAGCAGGGGACGTCAGGCAGCTTCACGGCAGCATGAAGGCAGCCTTCCAAGTGGAACAGCAAGGATAGTTCCAGCAGGCTCCCGTTTCCACGCGCACACTCAGCTTACCTCCCTGTGGTTTCTAACCAGTCCAAAGAGACACAGGTTACCCTGCGTTTGCTTCCCTGAACCAACTCCCCGAAGTAGGGTGTTCTGCGTCAAGTGAACCGCCTCAACCAAGGAATGCCCTGCCTAGTTACGCCTCTGGGGCCTGTGGCTATTCCAAAGCCTGCAGGGCCACAGGAAGCACGGGGCTTAAATCGCCGTAAGAACGCAAGCCGACTTTCTCTTGGAGGCAGCGTGACTTCCGGCAGGGGGTGTCCTAGATGGAATGCGAGGCCGAGGGTTTTCTCAGGGCAGCTCAGACTAGGGCAAGGCGTAAGACCTCAAAGGCATGTGAGACGTGCCAGAAGTCTGTTGGTGAAAGTGTGGGTTTGGTGGGGAAACGAATCTGCTCCAGGAGAGAGTGCAGGGCGTTTCCCTACACTCGGCGTATAGAGAGCGGCTCCAAAGGGCTCCGGGCCTGGATGTTGCTCGGCAGACCCAGGGGTGCCTGGGAGTACTCCGTGTTCCAGCCTGGAACAGGATGCCCCCGCGAGCCTCCCAGGTGTCCAGGAAACTCTACTGCCGTTAAAGACACGCAGAGCAGAGGCTACGGCCTCATGGAAACTGCTGCGCGGCTCCGCTTCTGCTCCTCACGTCAGGGCCTTCCCTCCAGGCCTGTGCTCAATCTGGCCGTCCCGTTAGCGACGCAGCATTG
This sequence comes from Grampus griseus, assembly GCF_964374135.1. NCBI lineage: Eukaryota > Metazoa > Chordata > Mammalia > Artiodactyla > Delphinidae > Grampus > Grampus griseus. The sequence goes on along the minus strand of NW_028132587.1, from coordinate 36,933 downwards.
CGAGATGCTGACGTTCTCCTCGAGCAGAGTGCCTTCAGGTACGAGGCCCGCGAAGTAGGCAAAGCAGAGTGTTTTCTCACGGCAGCTCTCACAAGGGCGACGACAAAGATTTCCTGGGAGCTTCGGACTCACCAGAAATCTGGTCCTGAGGCTGTTGGAGGGCTCTGGAAATGTAGCTCTCCTCAAGGAACGTGCAGAGTGTTGCCCATCACTCGGCACGCACACAGGGCCTCCGAGGGGCAGAGCAATGGGCCTCGATGTTGCTCAGCCCGACCACGGCGTGGGGGGTGTCTGGAGGTCCTCAGTGACCTTGGAGGGAAGTGGATGCACACCCGAGGGGCCTAGGAGTCCTCAAATGGGAAATTCCGTTAAAATAAACCCGAACAGTGACTAAGAACTCATGGAAACTGCTGCATGCCGCCCTTCCTGCCCGGCTACGCAGGGCCTAAACTGGAGGGAAATTTTCACGTTGAGTTTCCCTATCGTTCTGGAGCTTGTCAGGCTAACCACCACCGCGGCTATGGAAGCACCGGGTTGAAACGGAGCAAACTCATTTTCTTCCCAGAAGCATTTCGACCGGGTTTCCAGGCCTGTCAACAGCAGGGGACGTCAGGCAGCTTCAAGGCAGCATGAATGCAGCCTTCCAAGTGGGAAAGCAAGGATAGTTCCAGCAGGCTCCCGTTTCCACGCGCACACTCAGCTTACCTCCCTGTGGTTTCTAACCAGTCCAAAGAGACACAGGTTACCCTGCGTTTGCTTCCCTGAACCAACTCCCCGAAGTAGGGTGTTCTGCGTCAAGTGAACCGCCTCAAACAAGGAATGCCCTGCCAAGTTACGCCTCTGGGGCCTGTGGCTATTCCAAAGCCTGCAGGGCCATAGGAAGCACGGGGCTTAAATCGCAGTAAGAACGCAAGCCGACTTTCTCTTGGAGGCAGGGTGACCTCCGGCAGGGGGTGTCCTAGATGGAATCCGAGGCCGAGAGTTCTCTCAGGGCAGCTCAGACTAGGGCAAGGCGTAAGACCTCAAAGGCATGTGAGACGTGCCAGAAGTCTGTTCGTGAAAGTGTGGGTTTGGTGGGGAAACGAATCTGCTCCACGAGAGAGTACAGGGCGTTTCCCTACACTCGGCGTATAGAGAGCGTCTCCAAAGGGCTCCGGGCCTGGATGTTGCTCGGCAGACCCAGGGGTGCCTGGGAGTGTTCCGTGTTCCAGCCTGGAACAGGGTGCCCCGGCGAGCCTCCCAGGTGTCCAGGAAACTCTACTGCCGTTAAAGACACGCAGAGCAGAGGCTACGGCCTCATGGAAACTGCTGCGCGGCTCCGCTTCTGCACCTCACGTCAGGGCCTTCCCTCCAGGCCTGTGCTCAATCTGGCTGTCCCGTTAGCCACGCAGCATTGCGAGATGCTGACGTTCTCCTCGAGCAGAGTGCCTTCAGGTACGAGGCCCGCGAAGTAGGCAAAGCAGAGTGTTTTCTCACGGCAGCTCTCACAAGGGCGACGACAAAGATTTCCTGGGAGCTTCGGACTCACCAGAAATCTGGTCCTGAGGCTGTTGGAGGGCTCTGGAAATGTAGCTCTCCTCAAGGAACGTGCAGAGTGTTGCCCATCACTCGGCACGCACACAGGGCCTCCGAGGGGCAGAGCAATGGGCCTCGATGTTGCTCAGCCCGACCACGGCGTGGGGGGTGTCTGGAGGTCCTCAGTGACCTTGGAGGGAAGTGGATGCACACCCGAGGGGCCTAGGAGTCCTCAAATGGGAAATTCCGTTAAAATAAACCCGAACAGTGACTAAGAACTCATGGAAACTGCTGCATGCCGCCCTTCCTGCCCGGCTACGCAGGGCCTAAACTGGAGGGAAATTCTCACGTTGAGTTTCCCTTTCGTTCTGGAGCTTGTCAGGCTAACCACCACCGCGGCTATGGAAGCACCGGGTTGAAACGGAGCAAACTCATTTTCTTCCCAGAAGCATTTCGACCGGGTTTCCAGGCCTGTCAACAGCAGGGGACGTCAGGCAGCTTCAAGGCAGCATGAATGCAGCCTTCCAAGTGGGAAAGCAAGGATAGTTCCAGCAGGCTCCCGTTTCCACGCGCACACTCAGCTTACCTCCCTGTGGTTTCTAACCAGTCCAAAGAGACACAGGTTACCCTGCGTTTGCTTCCCTGAACCAACTCCCCGAAGTAGGGTGTTCTGCGTCAAGTGAACCGCCTCAAACAAGGAATGCCCTGCCAAGTTACGCCTCTGGGGCCTGTGGCTATTCCAAAGCCTGCAGGGCCATAGGAAGCACGGGGCTTAAATCGCAGTAAGAACGCAAGCCGACTTTCTCTTGGAGGCAGGGTGACCTCCGGCAGGGGGTGTCCTAGATGGAATCCGAGGCCGAGAGTTCTCTCAGGGCAGCTCAGACTAGGGCAAGGCGTAAGACCTCAAAGGCATGTGAGACGTGCCAGAAGTCTGTTCGTGAAAGTGTGGGTTTGGTGGGGAAACGAATCTGCTCCAGGAGAGAGTGCAGGGCGTTTCCCTACACTCGGCGTATAGAGAGCGTCTCCAAAGGGCTCCGGGCCTGGATGTTGCTCGGCAGACCCAGGGGTGCCTGGGAGTGTTCCGTGTTCCAGCCTGGAACAGGGTGCCCCGGCGAGCCTCCCAGGTGTCCAGGAAACTCTACTGCCGTTAAAGACACGCAGAGCAGAGGCTACGGCCTCATGGAAACTGCTGCGCGGCTCCGCTTCTGCACCTCACGTCAGGGCCTTCCCTCCAGGCCTGTGCTCAATCTGGCCGTCCCGTTAGCGACGCAGCATTGCGAGATGCTGACGTTCTCCTCGAGCAGAGTGCCTTCAGGTACGAGGCCCGCGAAGTAGGCAAAGCAGAGTGTTTTCTCACGGCAGCTCTCACAAGGGCGACGACAAAGATTTCCTGGGAGCTTCGGACTCACCAGAAATCTGGTCCTGAGGCTGTTGGAGGGCTCTGGAAATGTAGCTCTCCTCAAGGAACGTGCAGAGTGTTGCCCATCACTCGGCACGCACACAGGGCCTCCGAGGGGCAGAGCAATGGGCCTCGATGTTGCTCAGCCCGACCACGGCATGGGGGGTGTCTGGAGGTCCTCAGTGACCTTGGAGGGAAGTGGATGCACACCCGAGGGGCCTAGGAGTCCTCAAATGGGAAATTCCGTTAAAATAAACCCGAACAGTGACTAAGAACTCATGGAAACTGCTGCATGTCGCCCTTCCTGCCCGGCTACGGAGGGCCTAAACTGGAGGGAAATTCTCACGTTGAGTTTCCCTTTCGTTCTGGAGCTTGTCAGGCTAACCACCACCGCGGCTATGGAAGCACCGGGTTGAAACGGAGCAAACTCATTTTCTTCCCAGAAGCATTTCGACCGGGTTTCCAGGCCTGTCAACAGCAGGGGACGTCAGGCAGCTTCAAGGCAGCATGAATGCAGCCTTCCAAGTGGGAAAGCAAGGATAGTTCCATCAGGCTCCCGTTTCCACGCGCACACTCAGCTTACCTCCCTGTGGTTTCTAACCAGTCCAAAGAGACACAGGTTACCCTGCGTTTGCTTCCCTGAACCAACTCCCCGAAGTAGGGTGTTCTGCGTCAAGTGAACCGCCTCAACCAAGGAATGCCCTGCCAAGTTACGCCTCTGGGGCCTGTGGCTATTCCAAAGCCTGCAGGGCCACAGGAAGCACGGGGCTTAAATCGCAGTAAGAACGCAAGCCGACTTTCTCTTGGAGGCAGGGTGACCTCCGGCAGGGGGTGTCCTAGATGGAATGCGAGGCCGAGAGTTCTCTCAGGGCAGCTCAGACTAGGGCAAGGCGTAAGACCTCAAAGGCATGTGAGACGTGCCAGAAGTCTGTTGGTGAAAGTGTGGGTTTGGTGGGGAAACGAATCTGCTCCAGGAGAGAGTGCAGGGCGTTTCCCTACACTCGGTGTATAGAGAGCGGCTCCAAAGGGCTCCGGGCCTGGATGTTGCTCGGCAGACCCAGGGGTGCCTGGGAGTACTCCGTGTTCCAGACTGGAACAGGATGCCCCCGCGAGCCTCCCAGGTGTCCAGGAAACTCTACTGCCGTTAAAGACACGCAGAGCAGAGGCTACGGCCTCATGGAAACTGCTGCGCGGCTCCGCTTCTGCTCCTCACGTCAGGGCCTTCCCTCCAGGCCTGTGCTCAATCTGGCCGTTCCGTTAGCGACGCAGCATTGCGAGATGCTGACGTTCTCCTCGAGCAGAGTGCCTTCAGGTACGAGGCCCGCGAAGTAGGCAAAGCAGAGTGTTTTCTCACGGCAGCTCTCACAAGGGCGACGACAAAGATTTCCTGGGAGCTTCGGACTCACCAGAAATCTGGTCCTGAGGCTGTTGGAGGGCTCTGGAAATGTAGCTCTCCTCAAGGAACGTGCAGAGTGTTGCCCATCACTCGGCAGGCACACAGGGCCTCCGAGGGGCAGAGCAATGGGCCTCGATGTTGCTCAGCCCGACCACGGCGTGGGGGGTGTCTGGAGGTCCTCAGTGACCTTGGAGGGAAGTGGATGCACACCCGAGGGGCCTAGGAGTCCTCAAATGGGAAATTCCGTTAAAATAAACCCGAACAGTGACTAAGAACTCATGGAAACTGCTGCATGCCGCCCTTCCTGCCCGGCTACGGAGGGCCTAAACTGGAGGGAAATTCTCACGTTGAGTTTCCCTTTCGTTCTGGAGCTTGTCAGGCTAACCACCACCGCGGCTATGGAAGCACCGGGTTGAAACGGAGCAAACTCATTTTCTTCCCAGAAGCATTTCGACCGGGTTTCCAGGCCTGTCAACAGCAGGGGACGTCAGGCAGCTTCACGGCAGCATGAAGGCAGCCTTCCAAGTGGGAAAGCAAGGATAGTTCCAGCAGGCTCCCGTTTCCACGCTCACACTCAGCTTACCTCCCTGTGGTTTCTAACCAGTCCAAAGAGACACAGGTTACCCTGCGTTTGCTTCCCTGAACCAACTCCCCGAAGTAGGGTGTTCTGCGTCAAGTGAACCGCCTCAACCAAGGAATGCCCTGCCTAGTTACGCCTCTGGGGCCTGTGGCTATTCCAAAGCCTGCAGGGCCACAGGAAGCACGGGGCTTAAATCGCCGTAAGAACGCAAGCCGACTTTCTCTTGGAGGCAGGGTGACCTCCGGCAGGGGGTGTCCTAGATGGAATGCGAGGCCGAGGGTTTTCTCAGGGCAGCTCAGACTAGGGCAAGGCGTAAGACCTCAAAGGCATGTGAGACGTGCCAGAAGTCTGTTGGTGAAAGTGTGGGTTTGGTGGGGAAACGAATCTGCTCCAGGAGAGAGTGCAGGGCGTTTCCCTACACTCGGCGTATAGAGAGCGGCTCCAAAGGGCTCCGGGCCTGGATGTTGCTCGGCAGACCCAGGGGTGCCTGGGAGTACTCCGTGTTCCAGCCTGGAACAGGATGCCCCCGCGAGCCTCCCAGGTGTCCAGGAAACTCTACTGCCGTTAAAGACACGCAGAGCAGAGGCTACGGCCTCATGGAAACTGCTGCGCGGCTCCGCTTCTGCTCCTCACGTCAGGGCCTTCCCTCCAGGCCTGTGCTCAATCTGGCCGTCCCGTTAGCGACGCAGCATTGCGAGATGCTGACGTTCTCCTCGAGCAGAGTGCCTTCAGGTACGAGGCCCGCGAAGTAGGCAAAGCAGAGTGTTTTCTCACGGCAGCTCTCACAAGGGCGACGACAAAGATTTCCTGGGAGCTTCGGACTCACCAGAAATCTGGTCCTGAGGCTGTTGGAGGGCTCTGGAAATGTAGCTCTCCTCAAGGAACGTGCAGAGTGTTGCCCATCACTCGGCACGCACACAGGGCCTCCGAGGGGCAGAGCAATGGGCCTCGATGTTGCTCAGCCCGACCACGGCGTGGGGGGTGCCTGGAGGTCCTCAGTGACCTTGGAGGGAAGTGGATGCACACCCGAGGGGCCTAGGAGTCCTCAAATGGGAAATTCCGTTAAAATAAACCCGAACAGTGACTAAGAACTCATGGAAACTGCTGCATGCCGCCCTTCCTGCCCGGCTACGGAGGGCCTAAACTGGAGGGAAATTCTCACGTTGAGTTTCCCTTTCGTTCTGGAGCTTGTCAGGCTAACCACCACCGCGGCTATGGAAGCACCGGGTTGAAACGGAGCAAACTCATTTTCTTCCCAGAAGCATTTCGACCGGGTTTCCAGGCCTGTCAACAGCAGGGGACGTCAGGCAGCTTCAAGGCAGCATGAATGCAGCCTTCCAAGTGGGAAAGCAAGGATAGTTCCAGCAGGCTCCCGTTTCCACGCGCACACTCAGCTTACCTCCCTGTGGTTTCTAACCAGTCCAAAGAGACACAGGTTACCCTGCGTTTGCTTCCCTGAACCAACTCCCCGAAGTAGGGTGTTCTGCGTCAAGTGAACCGCCTCAACCAAGGAATGCCCTGCCAAGTTACGCCTCTGGGGCCTGTGGCTATTCCAAAGCCTGCAGGGCCACAGGAAGCACGGGGCTTAAATCGCAGTAAGAACGCAAGCCGACTTTCTCTTGGAGGCAGGGTGACCTCCGGCAGGGGGTGTCCTAGATGGAATGCGAGGCCGAGAGTTCTCTCAGGGCAGCTCAGACTAGGGCAAGGCGTAAGACCTCAAAGGCATGTGAGACGTGCCAGAAGTCTGTTGGTGAAAGTGTGGGTTTGGTGGGGAAACGAATCTGCTCCAGGAGAGAGTGCAGGGCGTTTCCGTACACTCGGCGTATAGAGAGCGGCTCCAAAGGGCTCCGGGCCTGGATGTTGCTCGGCAGATCCAGGGGTGCCTGGGAGTGTTCCGTGTTCCAGCCTGGAACAGGGTGCCCCGGCGAGCCTCCCAGGTGTCCAGGAAACTCTACTGCCGTTAAAGACACGCAGAGCAGAGGCTACGGCCTCATGGAAACTGCTGCGCGGCTCCGCTTCTGCTCCTCACGTCAGGGCCTTCCCTCCAGGCCTGTGCTCAATCTGGCCGTCCCGTTAGCGACGCAGCATTGCGCGATGCTGACGTTCTCCTCGAGCAGAGTGCCTTCAGGTACGAGGCCCGCGAAGTAGGCAAAGCAGAGTGTTTTCTCACGGCAGCTCTCACAAGGGCGACGACAAAGATTTCCTGGGAGCTTCGGACTCACCAGAAATCTGGTCCTGAGGCTGTTGGAGGGCTCTGGAAATGTAGCTCTCCTCAAGGAACGTGCAGAGTGTTGCCCATCACTCGGCACGCACACAGGGCCTCCGAGGGGCAGAGCAATGGGCCTCGATGTTGCTCAGCCCGACCACGGCGTGGGGGGTGCCTGGAGGTCCTCAGTGACCTTGGAGGGAAGTGGATGCACACCCGAGGGGCCTAGGAGTCCTCAAATGGGAAATTCCGTTAAAATAAACCCGAACAGTGACTAAGAACTCATGGAAACTGCTGCATGCCGCCCTTCCTGCCCGGCTACGCAGGGCCTAAACTGGAGGGAAATTCTCACGTTGAGTTTCCCTTTCGTTCTGGAGCTTGTCAGGCTAACCACCACCGCGGCTATGGAAGCACCGGGTTGAAACGGAGCAAACTCATTTTCTTCCCAGAAGCATTTCGACCGGGTTTCCAGGCCTGTCAACAGCAGGGGACGTCAGGCAGCTTCACGGCAGCATGAAGGCAGCCTTCCAAGTGGAACAGCAAGGATAGTTCCAGCAGGCTCCCGTTTCCACGCGCACACTCAGCTTACCTCCCTGTGGTTTCTAACCAGTCCAAAGAGACACAGGTTACCCTGCGTTTGCTTCCCTGAACCAACTCCCCGAAGTAGGGTGTTCTGCATCAAGTGAACCGCCTCAACCAAGGAATGCCCTGCCTAGTTACGCCTCTGGGGCCTGTGGCTATTCCAAAGCCTGCAGGGCCACAGGAAGCACGGGGCTTAAATCGCCGTAAGAACGCAAGCCGACTTTCTCTTGGAGGCAGCGTGACTTCCGGCAGGGGGTGTCCTAGATGGAATGCGAGGCCGAGGGTTTTCTCAGGGCAGCTCAGACTAGGGCAAGGCGTAAGACCTCAAAGGCATGTGAGACGTGCCAGAAGTCTGTTGGTGAAAGTGTGGGTTTGGTGGGGAAACGAATCTGCTCCAGGAGAGAGTGCAGGGCGTTTCCCTACACTCGGTGTATAGAGAGCGGCTCCAAAGGGCTCCGGGCCTGGATGTTGCTCGGCAGACCCAGGGGTGCCTGGGAGTACTCCGTGTTCCAGCCTGGAACAGGATGCCCCCGCGAGCCTCCCAGGTGTCCAGGAAACTCTACTGCCGTTAAAGACACGCAGAGCAGAGGCTACGGCCTCATGGAAACTGCTGCGCGGCTCCGCTTCTGCTCCTCACGTCAGGGCCTTCCCTCCAGGCCTGTGCTCAATCTGGCCGTCCCGTTAGCGACGCAGCATTGCGAGATGCTGACGTTCTCCTCGAGCAGAGTGCCTTCAGGTACGAGGCCCGCGAAGTAGGCAAAGCAGAGTGTTTTCTCACAGCAGCTCTCACAAGGGCGACGACAAAGATTTCCTGGGAGCTTCGGACTCACCAGAAATCTGGTCCTGAGGCTGTTGGAGGGCTCTGGAAATGTAGCTCTCCTCAAGGAACGTGCAGAGTGTTGCCCATCACTCGGCACGCACACAGGGCCTCCGAGGGGCAGAGCAATGGGCCTCGATGTTGCTCAGCCCGACCACGGCGTGGGGGGTGCCTGGAGGTCCTCAGTGACCTTGGAGGGAAGTGGATGCACACCCGAGGGGCCTAGGAGTCCTCAAATGGGAAATTCCGTTAAAATAAACCCGAACAGTGACTAAGAACTCATGGAAACTGCTGCATGCCGCCCTTCCTGCCCGGCTACGGAGGGCCTTAACTGGAGGGAAATTCTCACGTTGAGTTTCCCTTTCGTTCTGGAGCTTGTCAGGCTAACCACCACCGCGGCTATGGAAGCACCGGGTTGAAACGGAGCAAACTCATTTTCTTCCCAGAAGCATTTCGACCGGGTTTCCAGGCCTGTCAACAGCAGGGGACGTCAGGCAGCTTCACGGCAGCATGAAGGCAGCCTTCCAAGTGGAACAGCAAGGATAGTTCCAGCAGGCTCCCGTTTCCACGCGCACACTCAGCTTACCTCCCTGTGGTTTCTAACCAGTCCAAAGAGACACAGGTTACCCTGCGTTTGCTTCCCTGAACCAACTCCCCGAAGTAGGGTGTTCTGCGTCAAGTGAACCGCCTCAACCAAGGAATGCCCTGCCTAGTTACGCCTCTGGGGCCTGTGGCTATTCCAAAGCCTGCAGGGCCACAGGAAGCACGGGGCTTAAATCGCCGTAAGAACGCAAGCCGACTTTCTCTTGGAGGCAGCGTGACTTCCGGCAGGGGGTGTCCTAGATGGAATGCGAGGCCGAGGGTTTTCTCAGGGCAGCTCAGACTAGGGCAAGGCGTAAGACCTCAAAGGCATGTGAGACGTGCCAGAAGTCTGTTGGTGAAAGTGTGGGTTTGGTGGGGAAACGAATCTGCTCCAGGAGAGAGTGCAGGGCGTTTCCCTACACTCGGCGTATTGAGAGCGGCTACAAAGGGCTCCGGGCCTGGATGTTGCTCGGCAGACCCAGGGGTGCCTGGGAGTACTCCGTGTTCCAGCCTGGAACAGGATGCCCCCGCGAGCCTCCCAGGTGTCCAGGAAACTCTACTGCCGTTAAAGACACGCAGAGCAGAGGCTACGGCCTCATGGAAACTGCTGCGCGGCTCCGCTTCTGCTCCTCACGTCAGGGCCTTCCCTCCAGGCCTGTGCTCAGTCTGGCCGTCCCGTTAGCGACGCAGCATTGCGAGATGCTGACGTTCTCCTCGAGCAGAGTGCCTTCAGGTACGAGGCCCGCGAAGTAGGCAAAGCAGAGTGTTTTCTCACGGCAGCTCTCACAAGGGCGACGACAAAGATTTCCTGGGAGCTTCGGACTCACCAGAAATCTGGTCCTGAGGCTGTTGGAGGGCTCTGGAAATGTAGCTCTCCTCAAGGAACGTGCAGAGTGTTGCCCATCACTCGGCACGCACACAGGGCCTCCGAGGGGCAGAGCAATGGGCCTCGATGTTGCTCAGCCCGACCACGGCGTGGGGGGTGTCTGGAGGTCCTCAGTGACCTTGGAGGGAAGTGGATGCACACCCGAGGGGCCTAGGAGTCCTCAAATGGGAAATTCCGTTAAAATAAACCCGAACAGTGACTAAGAACTCATGGAAACTGCTGCATGCCGCCCTTCCTGCCCGGCTACGCAGGGCCTAAACTGGAGGGAAATTCTCACGTTGAGTTTCCCTTTCGTTCTGGAGCTTGTCAGGCTAACCACCACCGCGGCTATGGAAGCACCGGGTTGAAACGGAGCAAACTCATTTTCTTCCCAGAAGCATTTCGACCGGGTTTCCAGGCCTGTCAACAGCAGGGGACGTCAGGCAGCTTCACGGCAGCATGAAGGCAGCCTTCCAAGTGGAACAGCAAGGATAGTTCCAGCAGGCTCCCGTTTCCACGCGCACACTCAGCTTACCTCCCTGTGGTTTCTAACCAGTCCAAAGAGACACAGGTTACCCTGCGTTTGCTTCCCTGAACCAACTCCCCGAAGTAGGGTGTTCTGCGTCAAGTGAACCGCCTCAACCAAGGAATGCCCTGCCTAGTTACGCCTCTGGGGCCTGTGGCTATTCCAAAGCCTGCAGGGCCACAGGAAGCACGGGGCTTAAATCGCCGTAAGAACGCAAGCCGACTTTCTCTTGGAGGCAGGGTGACCTCCGGCAGGGGGTGTCCTAGATGGAATGCGAGGCCGAGGGTTTTCTCAGGGCAGCTCAGACTAGGGCAAGGCGTAAGACCTCAAAGGCATGTGAGACGTGCCAGAAGTCTGTTGGTGAAAGTGTGGGTTTGGTGGGGAAACGAATCTGCTCCAGGAGAGAGTGCAGGGCGTTTCCCTACACTCGGCGTATAGAGAGCGGCTCCAAAGGGCTCCGGGCCTGGATGTTGCTCGGCAGACCCAGGGGTGCCTGGGAGTACTCCGTGTTCCAGCCTGGAACAGGATGCCCCCGCGAGCCTCCCAGGTGTCCAGGAAACTCTACTGCCGTTAAAGACACGCAGAGCAGAGGCTACGGCCTCATGGAAACTGCTGCGCGGCTCCGCTTCTGCTCCTCACGTCAGGGCCTTCCCTCCAGGCCTGTGCTCAATCTGGCCGTCCCGTTAGCGACGCAGCATTGCGAGATGCTGACGTTCTCCTCGAGCAGAGTGCCTTCAGGTACGAGGCCCGCGAAGTAGGCAAAGCAGAGTGTTTTCTCACGGCAGCTCTCACAAGGGCGACGACAAAGATTTCCTGGGAGCTTCGGACTCACCAGAAATCTGGTCCTGAGGCTGTTGGAGGGCTCTGGAAATGTAGCTCTCCTCAAGGAACGTGCAGAGTGTTGCCCATCACTCGGCACGCACACAGGGCCTCCGAGGGGCAGAGCAATGGGCCTCGATGTTGCTCAGCCCGACCACGGCGTGGGGGGTGTCTGGAGGTCCTCAGTGACCTTGGAGGGAAGTGGATGCACACCCGAGGGGCCTAGGAGTCCTCAAATGGGAAATTCCGTTAAAATAAACCCGAACAGTGACTAAGAACTCATGGAAACTGCTGCATGCCGCCCTTCCTGCCCGGCTACGGAGGGCCTAAGCTGGAGGGAAATTCTCACGTTGAGTTTCCCTTTCGTTCTGGAGCTTGTCAGGCTAACCACCACCGCGGCTATGGAAGCACCGGGTTGAAACGGAGCAAACTCATTTTCTTCCCAGAAGCATTTCGACCGGGTTTCCAGGCCTGTCAACAGCAGGGGACGTCAGGCAGCTTCACGGCAGCATGAAGGCAGCCTTCCAAGTGGAACAGCAAGGATAGTTCCAGCAGGCTCCCGTTTCCACGCGCACACTCAGCTTACCTCCCTGTGGTTTCTAACCAGTCCAAAGAGACACAGGTTACCCTGCGTTTGCTTCCCTGAACCAACTCCCCGAAGTAGGGTGTTCTGCATCAAGTGAACCGCCTCAACCAAGGAATGCCCTGCCAAGTTACGCCTCTGGGGCCTGTGGCTATTCCAAAGCCTGCAGGGCCACAGGAAGCACGGGGCTTAAATCGCAGTAAGAACGCAAGCCGACTTTCTCTTGGAGGCAGCGTGACTTCCGGCAGGGGGTGTCCTAGATGGAATGCGAGGCCGAGGGTTTTCTCAGGGCAGCTCAGACTAGGGCAAGGCGTAAGACCTCAAAGGCATGTGAGACGTGCCGGAAGTCTGTTGGTGAAAGTGTGGGTTTGGTGGGGAAACGAATCTGCTCCAGGAGAGAGTGCAGGGCGTTTCCCTACACTCGGCGTATAGAGAGCGGCTCCAAAGGGCTCCGGGCCTGGATGTTGCTCGGCAGACCCAGGGGTGCCTGGGAGTACTCCGTGTTCCAGCCTGGAACAGGATGCCCCCGCGAGCCTCCCAGGTGTCCAGGAAACTCTACTGCCGTTAAAGACACGCAGAGCAGAGGCTACGGCCTCATGGAAACTGCTGCGCGGCTCCGCTTCTGCTCCTCACGTCAGGGCCTTCCCTCCAGGCCTGTGCTCAATCTGGCCGTCCCGTTAGCGACGCAGCATTGCGAGATGCTGACGTTCTCCTCGAGCAGAGTGCCTTCAGGTACGAGGCCCGCGAAGTAGGCAAAGCAGAGTGTTTTCTCACGGCAGCTCTCACAAGGGCGACGACAAAGATTTCCTGGGAGCTTCGGACTCACCAGAAATCTGGTCCTGAGGCTGTTGGAGGGCTCTGGAAATGTAGCTCTCCTCAAGGAACGTGCAGAGTGTTGCCCATCACTCGGCACGCACACAGGGCCTCCGAGGGGCAGAGCAATGGGCCTCGATGTTGCTCAGCCCGACCACGGCGTGGGGGGTGTCTGGAGGTCCTCAGTGACCTTGGAGGGAAGTGGATGCACACCCGAGGGGCCTAGGAGTCCTCAAATGGGAAATTCCGTTAAAATAAACCCGAACAGTGACTAAGAACTCATGGAAACTGCTGCATGCCGCCCTTCCTGCCCGGCTACGGAGGGCCTAAACTGGAGGGAAATTCTCACGTTGAGTTTCCCTTTCGTTCTGGAGCTTGTCAGGCTAACCACCACCGCGGCTATGGAAGCACCGGGTTGAAACGGAGCAAACTCATTTTCTTCCCAGAAGCATTTCGACCGGGTTTCCAGGCCTGTCAACAGCAGGGGACGTCAGGCAGCTTCACGGCAGCATGAAGGCAGCCTTCCAAGTGGAACAGCAAGGATAGTTCCAGCAGGCTCCCGTTTCCACGCGCACACTCAGCTTACATCCCTGTGGTTTCTAACCAGTCCAAAGAGACACAGGTTACCCTGCGTTTGCTTCCCTAAACCAACTCCCCGAAGTAGGGTGTTCTGCATCAAGTGAACCGCCTCAACCAAGGAATGCCCTACCTAGTTACGCCTCTGGGGCCTGTGGCTATTCCAAAGCCTGCAGGGCCACAGGAAGCACGGGGCTTAAATCGCAGTAAGAACGCAAGCCGACTTTCTCTTGGAGGCAGGGTGACTTCCGGCAGGGGGTGTCCTAGATGGAATGCGAGGCCGAGGGTTTTCTCAGGGCAGCTCAGACTAGGGCAAGGCGTAAGACCTCAAAGGCATGTGAGACGTGCCAGAAGTCTGTTGGTGAAAGTGTGGATTTGGTGGGGAAACGAATCTGCTCCAGGAGAGAGTGCAGGGCGTTTCCCTACACTCGGCGTATAGAGAGCGGCTCCAAAGGGCTCCGGGCCTGGATGTTGCTCGGCAGACCCAGGGGTGCCTGGGAGTACTCCGTGTTCCAGCCTGGAACAGGATGCCCCCGCGAGCCTCCCAGGTGTCCAGGAAACTCTACTGCCGTTAAAGACACGCAGAGCAGAGGCTACGGCCTCATGGAAACTGCTGCGCGGCTCCGCTTCTGCTCCTCACGTCAGGGCCTTCCCTCCAGGCCTGTGCTCAATCTGGCCGTCCCGTTAGCGACGCAGCATTGCGAGATGCTGACGTTCTCCTCGAGCAGAGTGCCTTCAGGTACGAGGCCCGCGAAGTAGGCAAAGCAGAGTGTTTTCTCACGGCAGCTCTCACAAGGGCGACGACAAAGATTTCCTGGGAGCTTCGGACTCACCAGAAATCTGGTCCTGAGGCTGTTGGAGGGCTCTGGAAATGTAGCTCTCCTCAAGGAACGTGCAGAGTGTTGCCCATCACTCGGCACGCACACAGGGCCTCCGAGGGGCAGAGCAATGGGCCTCGATGTTGCTCAGCCCGACCACGGCGTGGGGGGTGTCTGGAGGTCCTCAGTGACCTTGGAGGGAAGTGGATGCACACCCGAGGGGCCTAGGAGTCCTCAAATGGGAAATTCCGTTAAAATAAACCCGAACAGTGACTAAGAACTCATGGAAACTGCTGCATGCCGCCCTTCCTGCCCGGCTACGGAGGGCCTAAGCTGGAGGGAAATTCTCACGTTGAGTTTCCCTTTCGTTCTGGAGCTTGTCAGGCTAACCACCACCGCGGCTATGGAAGCACCGGGTTGAAACGGAGCAAACTCATTTTCTTCCCAGAAGCATTTCGACCGGGTTTCCAGGCCTGTCAACAGCAGGGGACGTCAGGCAGCTTCACGGCAGCATGAAGGCAGCCTTCCAAGTGGAACAGCAAGGATAGTTCCAGCAGGCTCCCGTTTCCACGCGCACACTCAGCTTACCTCCCTGTGGTTTCTAACCAGTCCAAAGAGACACAGGTTACCCTGCGTTTGCTTCCCTGAACCAACTCCCCGAAGTAGGGTGTTCTGCATCAAGTGAACCGCCTCAACCAAGGAATGCCCTGCCAAGTTACGCCTCTGGGGCCTGTGGCTATTCCAAAGCCTGCAGGGCCACAGGAAGCACGGGGCTTAAATCGCAGTAAGAACGCAAGCCGACTTTCTCTTGGAGGCAGCGTGACTTCCGGCAGGGGGTGTCCTAGATGGAATGCGAGGCCGAGGGTTTTCTCAGGGCAGCTCAGACTAGGGCAAGGCGTAAGACCTCAAAGGCATGTGAGACGTGCCAGAAGTCTGTTGGTGAAAGTGTGGGTTTGGTGGGGAAACGAATCTGCTCCAGGAGAGAGTGCAGGGCGTTTCCCTACACTCGGCGTATAGAGAGCGGCTCCAAAGGGCTCCGGGCCTGGATGTTGCTCGGCAGACCCAGGGGTGCCTGGGAGTACTCCGTGTTCCAGCCTGGAACAGGATGCCCCCGCGAGCCTCCCAGGTGTCCAGGAAACTCTACTGCCGTTAAAGACACGCAGAGCAGAGGCTACGGCCTCATGGAAACTGCTGCGCGGCTCCGCTTCTGCTCCTCACGTCAGGGCCTTCCCTCCAGGCCTGTGCTCAATCTGGCCGTCCCGTTAGCGACGCAGCATTGCGAGATGCTGACGTTCTCCTCGAGCAGAGTGCCTTCAGGTACGAGGCCCGCGAAGTAGGCAAAGCAGAGTGTTTTCTCACGGCAGCTCTCACAAGGGCGACGACAAAGATTTCCTGGGAGCTTCGGACTCACCAGAAATCTGGTCCTGAGGCTGTTGGAGGGCTCTGGAAATGTAGCTCTCCTCAAGGAACGTGCAGAGTGTTGCCCATCACTCGGCACGCACACAGGGCCTCCGAGGGGCAGAGCAATGGGCCTCGATGTTGCTCAGCCCGACCACGGCGTGGGGGGTGTCTGGAGGTCCTCAGTGACCTTGGAGGGAAGTGGATGCACACCCGAGGGGCCTAGGAGTCCTCAAATGGGAAATTCCGTTAAAATAAACCCGAACAGTGACTAAGAACTCATGGAAACTGCTGCATGCCGCCCTTCCTGCCCGGCTACGGAGGGCCTAAACTGGAGGGAAATTCTCACGTTGAGTTTCCCTTTCGTTCTGGAGCTTGTCAGGCTAACCACCACCGCGGCTATGGAAGCACCGGGTTGAAACGGAGCAAACTCATTTTCTTCCCAGAAGCATTTCGACCGGGTTTCCAGGCCTGTCAACAGCAGGGGACGTCAGGCAGCTTCACGGCAGCATGAAGGCAGCCTTCCAAGTGGAACAGCAAGGATAGTTCCAGCAGGCTCCCGTTTCCACGCGCACACTCAGCTTACATCCCTGTGGTTTCTAACCAGTCCAAAGAGACACAGGTTACCCTGCGTTTGCTTCCCTAAACCAACTCCCCGAAGTAGGGTGTTCTGCATCAAGTGAACCGCCTCAACCAAGGAATGCCCTGCCTAGTTACGCCTCTGGGGCCTGTGGCTATTCCAAAGCCTGCAGGGCCACAGGAAGCACGGGGCTTAAATCGCCGTAAGAACGCAAGCCGACTTTCTCTTGGAGGCAGCGTGACTTCCGGCAGGGGGTGTCCTAGATGGAATGCGAGGCCGAGGGTTTTCTCAGGGCAGCTCAGACTAGGGCAAGGCGTAAGACCTCAAAGGCATGTGAGACGTGCCAGAAGTCTGTTGGTGAAAGTGTGGGTTTGGTGGGGAAACGAATCTGCTCCAGGAGAGAGTGCAGGGCGTTTCCCTACACTCGGCGTATAGAGAGCGGCTCCAAAGGGCTCCGGGCCTGGATGTTGCTCGGCAGACCCAGGGGTGCCTGGGAGTACTCCGTGTTCCAGCCTGGAACAGGATGCCCCCGCGAGCCTCCCAGGTGTCCAGGAAACTCTACTGCCGTTAAAGACACGCAGAGCAGAGGCTACGGCCTCATGGAAACTGCTGCGCGGCTCCGCTTCTGCTCCTCACGTCAGGGCCTTCCCTCCAGGCCTGTGCTCAATCTGGCCGTCCCGTTAGCGACGCAGCATTGCGAGATGCTGACGTTCTCCTCGAGCAGAGTGCCTTCAGGTACGAGGCCCGCGAAGTAGGCAAAGCAGAGTGTTTTCTCACGGCAGCTCTCACAAGGGCGACGACAAAGATTTCCTGGGAGCTTCGGACTCACCAGAAATCTGGTCCTGAGGCTGTTGGAGGGCTCTGGAAATGTAGCTCTCCTCAAGGAACGTGCAGAGTGTTGCCCATCACTCGGCACGCACACAGGGCCTCCGAGGGGCAGAGCAATGGGCCTCGATGTTGCTCAGCCCGACCACGGCGTGGGGGGTGTCTGGAGGTCCTCAGTGACCTTGGAGGGAAGTGGATGCACACCCGAGGGGCCTAGGAGTCCTCAAATGGGAAATTCCGTTAAAATAAACCCGAACAGTGACTAAGAACTCATGGAAACTGCTGCATGCCGCCCTTCCTGCCCGGCTACGGAGGGCCTAAGCTGGAGGGAAATTCTCACGTTGAGTTTCCCTTTCGTTCTGGAGCTTGTCAGGCTAACCACCACCGCGGCTATGGAAGCACCGGGTTGAAACGGAGCAAACTCATTTTCTTCCCAGAAGCATTTCGACCGGGTTTCCAGGCCTGTCAACAGCAGGGGACGTCAGGCAGCTTCACGGCAGCATGAAGGCAGCCTTCCAAGTGGAACAGCAAGGATAGTTCCAGCAGGCTCCCGTTTCCACGCGCACACTCAGCTTACCTCCCTGTGGTTTCTAACCAGTCCAAAGAGACACAGGTTACCCTGCGTTTGCTTCCCTGAACCAACTCCCCGAAGTAGGGTGTTCTGCATCAAGTGAACCGCCTCAACCAAGGAATGCCCTGCCAAGTTACGCCTCTGGGGCCTGTGGCTATTCCAAAGCCTGCAGGGCCACAGGAAGCACGGGGCTTAAATCGCAGTAAGAACGCAAGCCGACTTTCTCTTGGAGGCAGCGTGACTTCCGGCAGGGGGTGTCCTAGATGGAATGCGAGGCCGAGGGTTTTCTCAGGGCAGCTCAGACTAGGGCAAGGCGTAAGACCTCAAAGGCATGTGAGACGTGCCAGAAGTCTGTTGGTGAAAGTGTGGGTTTGGTGGGGAAACGAATCTGCTCCAGGAGAGAGTGCAGGGCGTTTCCCTACACTCGGCGTATAGAGAGCGGCTCCAAAGGGCTCCGGGCCTGGATGTTGCTCGGCAGACCCAGGGGTGCCTGGGAGTACTCCGTGTTCCAGCCTGGAACAGGATGCCCCCGCGAGCCTCCCAGGTGTCCAGGAAACTCTACTGCCATTAAAGACACGCAGAGCAGAGGCTACGGCCTCATGGAAACTGCTGCGCGGCTCCGCTTCTGCTCCTCACGTCAGGGCCTTCCCTCCAGGCCTGTGCTCAATCTGGCCGTCCCGTTAGCGACGCAGCATTGCGAGATGCTGACGTTCTCCTCGAGCAGAGTGCCTTCAGGTACGAGGCCCGCGAAGTAGGCAAAGCAGAGTGTTTTCTCACGGCAGCTCTCACAAGGGCGACGACAAAGATTTCCTGGGAGCTTCGGACTCACCAGAAATCTGGTCCTGAGGCTGTTGGAGGGCTCTGGAAATGTAGCTCTCCTCAAGGAACGTGCAGAGTGTTGCCCATCACTCGGCACGCACACAGGGCCTCCGAGGGGCAGAGCAATGGGCCTCGATGTTGCTCAGCCGGACCACGGCGTGGGGGGTGCCTGGAGGTCCTCAGTGACCTTGGAGGGAAGTGGATGCACACCCGAGGGGCCTAGGAGTCCTCAAATGGGAAATTCCGTTAAAATAAACCCGAACAGTGACTAAGAACTCATGGAAACTGCTGCATGCCGCCCTTCCTGCCCGGCTACGGAGGGCCTAAACTGGAGGGAAATTCTCACGTTGAGTTTCCCTTTCGTTCTGGAGCTTGTCAGGCTAACCACCACCGCGGCTATGGAAGCACCGGGTTGAAACGGAGCAAACTCATTTTCTTCCCAGAAGCATTTCGACCGGGTTTCCAGGCCTGTCAACAGCAGGGGACGTCAGGCAGCTTCACGGCAGCATGAAGGCAGCCTTCCAAGTGGAACAGCAAGGATAGTTCCAGCAGGCTCCCGTTTCCACGCGCACACTCAGCTTACATCCCTGTGGTTTCTAACCAGTCCAAAGAGACACAGGTTACCCTGCGTTTGCTTCCCTAAACCAACTCCCCGAAGTAGGGTGTTCTGCATCAAGTGAACCGCCTCAACCAAGGAATGCCCTGCCTAGTTACGCCTCTGGGGCCTGTGGCTATTCCAAAGCCTGCAGGGCCACAGGAAGCACGGGGCTTAAATCGCCGTAAGAACGCAAGCCGACTTTCTCTTGGAGGCAGCGTGACTTCCGGCAGGGGGTGTCCTAGATGGAATGCGAGGCCGAGGGTTTTCTCAGGGCAGCTCAGACTAGGGCAAGGCGTAAGACCTCAAAGGCATGTGAGACGTGCCAGAAGTCTGTTGGTGAAAGTGTGGGTTTGGTGGGGAAACGAATCTGCTCCAGGAGAGAGTGCAGGGCGTTTCCCTACACTCGGCGTATAGAGAGCGGCTCCAAAGGGCTCCGG
This sequence comes from Grampus griseus, assembly GCF_964374135.1. NCBI lineage: Eukaryota > Metazoa > Chordata > Mammalia > Artiodactyla > Delphinidae > Grampus > Grampus griseus. Next base: position 17,628 of record NW_028132587.1, on the reverse strand, counting down.
GCCTGGATGTTGCTCGGCAGACCCAGGGGTGCCTGGGAGTACTCCGTGTTCCAGCCTGGAACAGGATGCCCCCGCGAGCCTCCCAGGTGTCCAGGAAACTCTACTGCCGTTAAAGACACGCAGAGCAGAGGCTACGGCCTCATGGAAACTGCTGCGCGGCTCCGCTTCTGCTCCTCACGTCAGGGCCTTCCCTCCAGGCCTGTGCTCAATCTGGCCGTCCCGTTAGCGACGCAGCATTGCGAGATGCTGACGTTCTCCTCGAGCAGAGTGCCTTCAGGTACGAGGCCCGCGAAGTAGGCAAAGCAGAGTGTTTTCTCACGGCAGCTCTCACAAGGGCGACGACAAAGATTTCCTGGGAGCTTCGGACTCACCAGAAATCTGGTCCTGAGGCTGTTGGAGGGCTCTGGAAATGTAGCTCTCCTCAAGGAACGTGCAGAGTGTTGCCCATCACTCGGCACGCACACAGGGCCTCCGAGGGGCAGAGCAATGGGCCTCGATGTTGCTCAGCCCGACCACGGCGTGGGGGGTGTCTGGAGGTCCTCAGTGACCTTGGAGGGAAGTGGATGCACACCCGAGGGGCCTAGGAGTCCTCAAATGGGAAATTCCGTTAAAATAAACCCGAACAGTGACTAAGAACTCATGGAAACTGCTGCATGCCGCCCTTCCTGCCCGGCTACGCAGGGCCTAAACTGGAGGGAAATTTTCACGTTGAGTTTCCCTATCGTTCTGGAGCTTGTCAGGCTAACCACCACCGCGGCTATGGAAGCACCGGGTTGAAACGGAGCAAACTCATTTTCTTCCCAGAAGCATTTCGACCGGGTTTCCAGGCCTGTCAACAGCAGGGGACGTCAGGCAGCTTCAAGGCAGCATGAATGCAGCCTTCCAAGTGGGAAAGCAAGGATAGTTCCAGCAGGCTCCCGTTTCCACGCGCACACTCAGCTTACCTCCCTGTGGTTTCTAACCAGTCCAAAGAGACACAGGTTACCCTGCGTTTGCTTCCCTGAACCAACTCCCCGAAGTAGGGTGTTCTGCGTCAAATGAACCGCCTCAAACAAGGAATGCCCTGCCAAGTTACGCCTCTGGGGCCTGTGGCTATTCCAAAGCCTGCAGGGCCATAGGAAGCACGGGGCTTAAATCGCAGTAAGAACGCAAGCCGACTTTCTCTTGGAGGCAGGGTGACCTCCGGCAGGGGGTGTCCTAGATGGAATCCGAGGCCGAGAGTTCTCTCAGGGCAGCTCAGACTAGGGCAAGGCGTAAGACCTCAAAGGCATGTGAGACGTGCCAGAAGTCTGTTCGTGAAAGTGTGGGTTTGGTGGGGAAACGAATCTGCTCCACGAGAGAGTGCAGGGCGTTTCCCTACACTCGGCGTATAGAGAGCGTCTCCAAAGGGCTCCGGGCCTGGATGTTGCTCGGCAGACCCAGGGGTGCCTGGGAGTGTTCCGTGTTCCAGCCTGGAACAGGGTGCCCCGGCGAGCCTCCCAGGTGTCCAGGAAACTCTACTGCCGTTAAAGACACGCAGAGCAGAGGCTACGGCCTCATGGAAACTGCTGCGCGGCTCCGCTTCTGCACCTCACGTCAGGGCCTTCCCTCCAGGCCTGTGCTCAATCTGGCTGTCCCGTTAGCCACGCAGCATTGCGAGATGCTGACGTTCTCCTCGAGCAGAGTGCCTTCAGGTACGAGGCCCGCGAAGTAGGCAAAGCAGAGTGTTTTCTCACGGCAGCTCTCACAAGGGCGACGACAAAGATTTCCTGGGAGCTTCGGACTCACCAGAAATCTGGTCCTGAGGCTGTTGGAGGGCTCTGGAAATGTAGCTCTCCTCAAGGAACGTGCAGAGTGTTGCCCATCACTCGGCACGCACACAGGGCCTCCGAGGGGCAGAGCAATGGGCCTCGATGTTGCTCAGCCCGACCACGGCGTGGGGGGTGTCTGGAGGTCCTCAGTGACCTTGGAGGGAAGTGGATGCACACCCGAGGGGCCTAGGAGTCCTCAAATGGGAAATTCCGTTAAAATAAACCCGAACAGTGACTAAGAACTCATGGAAACTGCTGCATGTCGCCCTTCCTGCCCGGCTACGGAGGGCCTAAACTGGAGGGAAATTCTCACGTTGAGTTTCCCTTTCGTTCTGGAGCTTGTCAGGCTAACCACCACCGCGGCTATGGAAGCACCGGGTTGAAACGGAGCAAACTCATTTTCTTCCCAGAAGCATTTCGACCGGGTTTCCAGGCCTGTCAACAGCAGGGGACGTCAGGCAGCTTCAAGGCAGCATGAATGCAGCCTTCCAAGTGGGAAAGCAAGGATAGTTCCAGCAGGCTCCCGTTTCCACGCGCACACTCAGCTTACCTCCCTGTGGTTTCTAACCAGTCCAAAGAGACACAGGTTACCCTGCGTTTGCTTCCCTGAACCAACTCCCCGAAGTAGGGTGTTCTGCGTCAAGTGAACCGCCTCAACCAAGGAATGCCCTGCCAAGTTACGCCTCTGGGGCCTGTGGCTATTCCAAAGCCTGCAGGGCCACAGGAAGCACGGGGCTTAAATCGCAGTAAGAACGCAAGCCGACTTTCTCTTGGAGGCAGGGTGACCTCCGGCAGGGGGTGTCCTAGATGGAATGCGAGGCCGAGGGTTTTCTCAGGGCAGCTCAGACTAGGGCAAGGCGTAAGACCTCAAAGGCATGTGAGACGTGCCAGAAGTCTGTTGGTGAAAGTGTGGGTTTGGTGGGGAAACGAATCTGCTCCAGGAGAGAGTGCAGGGCGTTTCCCTACACTCGGCGTATAGAGAGCGGCTCCAAAGGGCTCCGGGCCTGGATGTTGCTCGGCAGACCCAGGGGTGCCTGGGAGTGTTCCGTGTTCCAGCCTGGAACAGGGTGCCCCGGCGAGCCTCCCAGGTGTCCAGGAAACTCTACTGCCGTTAAAGACACGCAGAGCAGAGGCTACGGCCTCATGGAAACTGCTGCGCGGCTCCGCTTCTGCTCCTCACGTCAGGGCCTTCCCTCCAGGCCTGTGCTCAATCTGGCCGTCCCGTTAGCGACGCAGCATTGCGAGATGCTGACGTTCTCCTCGAGCAGAGTGCCTTCAGGTACGAGGCCCGCGAAGTAGGCAAAGCAGAGTGTTTTCTCACGGCAGCTCTCACAAGGGCGACGACAAAGATTTCCTGGGAGCTTCGGACTCACCAGAAATCTGGTCCTGAGGCTGTTGGAGGGCTCTGGAAATGTAGCTCTCCTCAAGGAACGTGCAGAGTGTTGCCCATCACTCGGCACGCACACAGGGCCTCCGAGGGGCAGAGCAATGGGCCTCGATGTTGCTCAGCCCGACCACGGCGTGGGGGGTGTCTGGAGGTCCTCAGTGACCTTGGAGGGAAGTGGATGCACACCCGAGGGGCCTAGGAGTCCTCAAATGGGAAATTCCGTTAAAATAAACCCGAACAGTGACTAAGAACTCATGGAAACTGCTGCATGCCGCCCTTCCTGCCCGGCTACGGAGGGCCTAAACTGGAGGGAAATTCTCACGTTGAGTTTCCCTTTCGTTCTGGAGCTTGTCAGGCTAACCACCACCGCGGCTATGGAAGCACCGGGTTGAAACGGAGCAAACTCATTTTCCTCCCAGAAGCATTTCGACCGGGTTTCCAGGCCTGTCAACAGCAGGGGACGTCAGGCAGCTTCACGGCAGCATGAAGGCAGCCTTCCAAGTGGAACAGCAAGGATAGTTCCAGCAGGCTCCCGTTTCCACGCGCACACTCAGCTTACCTCCCTGTGGTTTCTAACCAGTCCAAAGAGACACAGGTTACCCTGCGTTTGCTTCCCTGAACCAACTCCCCGAAGTAGGGTGTTCTGCATCAAGTGAACCGCCTCAACCAAGGAATGCCCTGCCTAGTTACGCCTCTGGGGCCTGTGGCTATTCCAAAGCCTGCAGGGCCACAGGAAGCACGGGGCTTAAATCGCCGTAAGAACGCAAGCCGACTTTCTCTTGGAGGCAGCGTGACTTCCGGCAGGGGGTGTCCTAGATGGAATGCGAGGCCGAGGGTTTTCTCAGGGCAGCTCAGACTAGGGCAAGGCGTAAGACCTCAAAGGCATGTGAGACGTGCCAGAAGTCTGTTGGTGAAAGTGTGGGTTTGGTGGGGAAACGAATCTGCTCCAGGAGAGAGTGCAGGGCGTTTCCCTACACTCGGTGTATAGAGAGCGGCTCCAAAGGGCTCCGGGCCTGGATGTTGCTCGGCAGACCCAGGGGTGCCTGGGAGTACTCCGTGTTCCAGACTGGAACAGGATGCCCCCGCGAGCCTCCCAGGTGTCCAGGAAACTCTACTGCCGTTAAAGACACGCAGAGCAGAGGCTACGGCCTCATGGAAACTGCTGCGCGGCTCCGCTTCTGCTCCTCACGTCAGGGCCTTCCCTCCAGGCCTGTGCTCAATCTGGCCGTTCCGTTAGCGACGCAGCATTGCGAGATGCTGACGTTCTCCTCGAGCAGAGTGCCTTCAGGTACGAGGCCCGCGAAGTAGGCAAAGCAGAGTGTTTTCTCACGGCAGCTCTCACAAGGGCGACGACAAAGATTTCCTGGGAGCTTCGGACTCACCAGAAATCTGGTCCTGAGGCTGTTGGAGGGCTCTGGAAATGTAGCTCTCCTCAAGGAACGTGCAGAGTGTTGCCCATCACTCGGCACGCACACAGGGCCTCCGAGGGGCAGAGCAATGGGCCTCGATGTTGCTCAGCCCGACCACGGAGTGGGGGGTGTCTGGAGGTCCTCAGTGACCTTGGAGGGAAGTGGATGCACACCCGAGGGGCCTAGGAGTCCTCAAATGGGAAATTCCGTTAAAATAAACCCGAACAGTGACTAAGAACTCATGGAAACTGCTGCATGCCGCCCTTCCTGCCCGGCTACGCAGGGCCTAAACTGGAGGGAAATTCTCACGTTGAGTTTCCCTTTCGTTCTGGAGCTTGTCAGGCTAACCACCACCGCGGCTATGGAAGCACCGGGTTGAAACGGAGCAAACTCATTTTCTTCCCAGAAGCATTTCGACCGGGTTTCCAGGCCTGTCAACAGCAGGGGACGTCAGGCAGCTTCACGGCAGCATGAAGGCAGCCTTCCAAGTGGGAAAGCAAGGATAGTTCCAGCAGGCTCCCGTTTCCACGCGCACACTCAGCTTACCTCCCTGTGGTTTCTAACCAGTCCAAAGAGACACAGGTTACCCTGCGTTTGCTTCCCTGAACCAACTCCCCGAAGTAGGGTGTTCTGCGTCAAGTGAACCGCCTCAACCAAGGAATGCCCTGCCTAGTTACGCCTCTGGGGCCTGTGGCTATTCCAAAGCCTGCAGGGCCACAGGAAGCACGGGGCTTAAATCGCAGTAAGAATGCAAGCCGAGTTTCTTTTGGAGGCAGGGTGACCTCCGGCAGGGGGTGTCCTAGATGGAATGCGAGGCCGAGAGTTCTCTCAGGGCAGCTCAGACTAGGGCAAGGCGTAAGACCTCAAAGGCATGTGAGACGTGCCAGAAGTCTGTTGGTGAAAGTGTGGGTTTGGTGGGGAAACGAATCTGCTCCAGGAGAGAGTGCAGGGCGTTTCCCTACACTCGGCGTATAGAGAGCGGCTCCAAAGGGCTCCGGGCCTGGATGTTGCTCGGCAGACCCAGGGGTGCCTGGGAGTACTCCGTGTTCCAGCCTGGAACAGGATGCCCCCGCGAGCCTCCCAGGTGTCCAGGAAACTCTACTGCCGTTAAAGACACGCAGAGCAGAGGCTACGGCCTCATGGAAACTGCTGCGCGGCTCCGCTTCTGCTCCTCACGTCAGGGCCTTCCCTCCAGGCCTGTGCTCAATCTGGCCGTCCCGTTAGCGACGCAGCATTGCGAGATGCTGACGTTCTCCTCGAGCAGAGTGCCTTCAGGTACGAGGCCCGCGAAGTAGGCAAAGCAGAGTGTTTTCTCACGGCAGCTCTCACAAGGGCGACGACAAAGATTTCCTGGGAGCTTCGGACTCACCAGAAATCTGGTCCTGAGGCTGTTGGAGGGCTCTGGAAATGTAGCTCTCCTCAAGGAACGTGCAGAGTGTTGCCCATCACTCGGCACGCACACAGGGCCTCCGAGGGGCAGAGCAATGGGCCTCGATGTTGCTCAGCCCGACCACGGCGTGGGGGGTGCCTGGAGGTCCTCAGTGACCTTGGAGGGAAGTGGATGCACACCCGAGGGGCCTAGGAGTCCTCAAATGGGAAATTCCGTTAAAATAAACCCGAACAGTGACTAAGAACTCATGGAAACTGCTGCATGCCGCCCTTCCTGCCCGGCTACGGAGGGCCTAAACTGGAGGGAAATTCTCACGTTGAGTTTCCCTTTCGTTCTGGAGCTTGTCAGGCTAACCACCACCGCGGCTATGGAAGCACCGGGTTGAAACGGAGCAAACTCATTTTCTTCCCAGAAGCATTTCGACCGGGTTTCCAGGCCTGTCAACAGCAGGGGACGTCAGGCAGCTTCAAGGCAGCATGAATGCAGCCTTCCAAGTGGGAACGCAAGGATAGTTCCAGCAGGCTCCCGTTTCCACGCGCACACTCAGCTTACCTCCCTGTGGTTTCTAACCAGTCCAAAGAGACACAGGTTACCCTGCGTTTGCTTCCCTGAACCAACTCCCCGAAGTAGGGTGTTCTGCGTCAAGTGAACCGCCTCAACCAAGGAATGCCCTGCCAAGTTACGCCTCTGGGGCCTGTGGCTATTCCAAAGCCTGCAGGGCCACAGGAATCACGGGGCTTAAATCGCAGTAAGAACGCAAGCCGACTTTCTCTTGGAGGCAGGGTGACCTCCGGCAGGGGGTGTCCTAGATGGAATGCGAGGCCGAGAGTTCTCTCAGGGCAGCTCAGACTAGGGCAAGGCGTAAGACCTCAAAGGCATGTGAGACGTGCCAGAAGTCTGTTGGTGAAAGTGTGGGTTTGGTGGGGAAACGAATCTGCTCCAGGAGAGAGTGCAGGGCGTTTCCCTACACTCGGCGTATAGAGAGCGGCTCCAAAGGGCTCCGGGCCTGGATGTTGCTCGGCAGATCCAGGGGTGCCTGGGAGTGTTCCGTGTTCCAGCCTGGAACAGGGTGCCCCGGCGAGCCTCCCAGGTGTCCAGGAAACTCTACTGCCGTTAAAGACACGCAGAGCAGAGGCTACGGCCTCATGGAAACTGCTGCGCGGCTCCGCTTCTGCTCCTCACGTCAGGGCCTTCCCTCCAGGCCTGTGCTCAATCTGGCCGTTCCGTTAGCGACGCAGCATTGCGAGATGCTGACGTTCTCCTCGAGCAGAGTGCCTTCAGGTACGAGGCCCGCGAAGTAGGCAAAGCAGAGTGTTTTCTCACGGCAGCTCTCACAAGGGCGACGACAAAGATTTCCTGGGAGCTTCGGACTCACCAGAAATCTGGTCCTGAGGCTGTTGGAGGGCTCTGGAAATGTAGCTCTCCTCAAGGAACGTGCAGAGTGTTGCCCATCACTCGGCACGCACACAGGGCCTCCGAGGGGCAGAGCAATGGGCCTCGATGTTGCTCAGCCCGACCACGGCGTGGGGGGTGTCTGGAGGTCCTCAGTGACCTTGGAGGGAAGTGGATGCACACCCGAGGGGCCTAGGAGTCCTCAAATGGGAAATTCCGTTAAAATAAACCCGAACAGTGACTAAGAACTCATGGAAACTGCTGCATGCCGCCCTTCCTGCCCGGCTACGCAGGGCCTAAACTGGAGGGAAATTCTCACGTTGAGTTTCCCTTTCGTTCTGGAGCTTGTCAGGCTAACCACCACCGCGGCTATGGAAGCACCGGGTTGAAACGGAGCAAACTCATTTTCTTCCCAGAAGCATTTCGACCGGGTTTCCAGGCCTGTCAACAGCAGGGGACGTCAGGCAGCTTCACGGCAGCATGAAGGCAGCCTTCCAAGTGGGAAAGCAAGGATAGTTCCAGCAGGCTCCCGTTTCCACGCGCACACTCAGCTTACCTCCCTGTGGTTTCTAACCAGTCCAAAGAGACACAGGTTACCCTGCGTTTGCTTCCCTGAACCAACTCCCCGAAGTAGGGTGTTCTGCGTCAAGTGAACCGCCTCAACCAAGGAATGCCCTGCCTAGTTACGCCTCTGGGGCCTGTGGCTATTCCAAAGCCTGCAGGGCCACAGGAAGCACGGGGCTTAAATCGCAGTAAGAATGCAAGCCGAGTTTCTTTTGGAGGCAGGGTGACCTCCGGCAGGGGGTGTCCTAGATGGAATGCGAGGCCGAGAGTTCTCTCAGGGCAGCTCAGACTAGGGCAAGGCGTAAGACCTCAAAGGCATGTGAGACGTGCCAGAAGTCTGTTGGTGAAAGTGTGGGTTTGGTGGGGAAACGAATCTGCTCCAGGAGAGAGTGCAGGGCGTTTCCCTACACTCGGCGTATAGAGAGCGGCTCCAAAGGGCTCCGGGCCTGGATGTTGCTCGGCAGACCCAGGGGTGCCTGGGAGTACTCCGTGTTCCAGCCTGGAACAGGATGCCCCCGCGAGCCTCCCAGGTGTCCAGGAAACTCTACTGCCGTTAAAGACACGCAGAGCAGAGGCTACGGCCTCATGGAAACTGCTGCGCGGCTCCGCTTCTGCTCCTCACGTCAGGGCCTTCCCTCCAGGCCTGTGCTCAATCTGGCCGTCCCGTTAGCGACGCAGCATTGCGAGATGCTGACGTTCTCCTCGAGCAGAGTGCCTTCAGGTACGAGGCCCGCGAAGTAGGCAAAGCAGAGTGTTTTCTCACGGCAGCTCTCACAAGGGCGACGACAAAGATTTCCTGGGAGCTTCGGACTCACCAGAAATCTGGTCCTGAGGCTGTTGGAGGGCTCTGGAAATGTAGCTCTCCTCAAGGAACGTGCAGAGTGTTGCCCATCACTCGGCAGGCACACAGGGCCTCCGAGGGGCAGAGCAATGGGCCTCGATGTTGCTCAGCCCGACCACGGCGTGGGGGGTGCCTGGAGGTCCTCAGTGACCTTGGAGGGAAGTGGATGCACACCCGAGGGGCCTAGGAGTCCTCAAATGGGAAATTCCGTTAAAATAAACCCGAACAGTGACTAAGAACTCATGGAAACTGCTGCATGCCGCCCTTCCTGCCCGGCTACGGAGGGCCTAAACTGGAGGGAAATTCTCACGTTGAGTTTCCCTTTCGTTCTGGAGCTTGTCAGGCTAACCACCACCGCGGCTATGGAAGCACCGGGTTGAAACGGAGCAAACTCATTTTCTTCCCAGAAGCATTTCGACCGGGTTTCCAGGCCTGTCAACAGCAGGGGACGTCAGGCAGCTTCAAGGCAGCATGAATGCAGCCTTCCAAGTGGGAACGCAAGGATAGTTCCAGCAGGCTCCCGTTTCCACGCGCACACTCAGCTTACCTCCCTGTGGTTTCTAACCAGTCCAAAGAGACACAGGTTACCCTGCGTTTGCTTCCCTGAACCAACTCCCGGAAGTAGGGTGTTCTGCGTCAAGTGAACCGCCTCAACCAAGGAATGCCCTGCCAAGTTACGCCTCTGGGGCCTGTGGCTATTCCAAAGCCTGCAGGGCCACAGGAATCACGGGGCTTAAATCGCAGTAAGAACGCAAGCCGACTTTCTCTTGGAGGCAGGGTGACCTCCGGCAGGGGGTGTCCTAGATGGAATGCGAGGCCGAGAGTTCTCTCAGGGCAGCTCAGACTAGGGCAAGGCGTAAGACCTCAAAGGCATGTGAGACGTGCCAGAAGTCTGTTGGTGAAAGTGTGGGTTTGGTGGGGAAACGAATCTGCTCCAGGAGAGAGTGCAGGGCGTTTCCCTACACTCGGCGTATAGAGAGCGGCTCCAAAGGGCTCCGGGCCTGGATGTTGCTCGGCAGACCCAGGGGTGCCTGGGAGTACTCCGTGTTCCAGCCTGGAACAGGATGCCCCCGCGAGCCTCCCAGGTGTCCAGGAAACTCTACTGCCATTAAAGACACGCAGAGCAGAGGCTACGGCCTCATGGAAACTGCTGCGCGGCTCCGCTTCTGCTCCTCACGTCAGGGCCTTCCCTCCAGGCCTGTGCTCAATCTGGCCGTCCCGTTAGCGACGCAGCATTGCGAGATGCTGACGTTCTCCTCGAGCAGAGTGCCTTCAGGTACGAGGCCCGCGAAGTAGGCAAAGCAGAGTGTTTTCTCACGGCAGCTCTCACAAGGGCGACGACAAAGATTTCCTGGGAGCTTCGGACTCACCAGAAATCTGGTCCTGAGGCTGTTGGAGGGCTCTGGAAATGTAGCTCTCCTCAAGGAACGTGCAGAGTGTTGCCCATCACTCGGCACGCACACAGGGCCTCCGAGGGGCAGAGCAATGGGCCTCGATGTTGCTCAGCCCGACCACGGCGTGGGGGGTGTCTGGAGGTCCTCAGTGACCTTGGAGGGAAGTGGATGCACACCCGAGGGGCCTAGGAGTCCTCAAATGGGAAATTCCGTTAAAATAAACCCGAACAGTGACTAAGAACTCATGGAAACTGCTGCATGCCGCCCTTCCTGCCCGGCTACGGAGGGCCTAAACTGGAGGGAAATTCTCACGTTGAGTTTCCCTTTCGTTCTGGAGCTTGTCAGGCTAACCACCACCGCGGCTATGGAAGCACCGGGTTGAAACGGAGCAAACTCATTTTCTTCCCAGAAGCATTTCGACCGGGTTTCCAGGCCTGTCAACAGCAGGGGACGTCAGGCAGCTTCACGGCAGCATGAAGGCAGCCTTCCAAGTGGAACAGCAAGGATAGTTCCAGCAGGCTCCCGTTTCCACGCGCACACTCAGCTTACATCCCTGTGGTTTCTAACCAGTCCAAAGAGACACAGGTTACCCTGCGTTTGCTTCCCTAAACCAACTCCCCGAAGTAGGGTGTTCTGCATCAAGTGAACCGCCTCAACCAAGGAATGCCCTGCCTAGTTACGCCTCTGGGGCCTGTGGCTATTCCAAAGCCTGCAGGGCCACAGGAAGCACGGGGCTTAAATCGCCGTAAGAACGCAAGCCGACTTTCTCTTGGAGGCAGCGTGACTTCCGGCAGGGGGTGTCCTAGATGGAATGCGAGGCCGAGGGTTTTCTCAGGGCAGCTCAGACTAGGGCAAGGCGTAAGACCTCAAAGGCATGTGAGACGTGCCAGAAGTCTGTTGGTGAAAGTGTGGGTTTGGTGGGGAAACGAATCTGCTCCAGGAGAGAGTGCAGGGCGTTTCCCTACACTCGGCGTATAGAGAGCGGCTCCAAAGGGCTCCGGGCCTGGATGTTGCTCGGCAGACCCAGGGGTGCCTGGGAGTACTCCGTGTTCCAGCCTGGAACAGGATGCCCCCGCGAGCCTCCCAGGTGTCCAGGAAACTCTACTGCCGTTAAAGACACGCAGAGCAGAGGCTACGGCCTCATGGAAACTGCTGCGCGGCTCCGCTTCTGCTCCTCACGTCAGGGCCTTCCCTCCAGGCCTGTGCTCAATCTGGCCGTCCCGTTAGCGACGCAGCATTGCGAGATGCTGACGTTCTCCTCGAGCAGAGTGCCTTCAGGTACGAGGCCCGCGAAGTAGGCAAAGCAGAGTGTTTTCTCACGGCAGCTCTCACAAGGGCGACGACAAAGATTTCCTGGGAGCTTCGGACTCACCAGAAATCTGGTCCTGAGGCTGTTGGAGGGCTCTGGAAATGTAGCTCTCCTCAAGGAACGTGCAGAGTGTTGCCCATCACTCGGCACGCACACAGGGCCTCCGAGGGGCAGAGCAATGGGCCTCGATGTTGCTCAGCCCGACCACGGCGTGGGGGGTGTCTGGAGGTCCTCAGTGACCTTGGAGGGAAGTGGATGCACACCCGAGGGGCCTAGGAGTCCTCAAATGGGAAATTCCGTTAAAATAAACCCGAACAGTGACTAAGAACTCATGGAAACTGCTGCATGCCGCCCTTCCTGCCCGGCTACGCAGGGCCTAAACTGGAGGGAAATTTTCACGTTGAGTTTCCCTATCGTTCTGGAGCTTGTCAGGCTAACCACCACCGCGGCTATGGAAGCACCGGGTTGAAACGGAGCAAACTCATTTTCTTCCCAGAAGCATTTCGACCGGGTTTCCAGGCCTGTCAACAGCAGGGGACGTCAGGCAGCTTCAAGGCAGCATGAATGCAGCCTTCCAAGTGGGAAAGCAAGGATAGTTCCAGCAGGCTCCCGTTTCCACGCGCACACTCAGCTTACCTCCCTGTGGTTTCTAACCAGTCCAAAGAGACACAGGTTACCCTGCGTTTGCTTCCCTGAACCAACTCCCCGAAGTAGGGTGTTCTGCGTCAAGTGAACCGCCTCAAACAAGGAATGCCCTGCCAAGTTACGCCTCTGGGGCCTGTGGCTATTCCAAAGCCTGCAGGGCCATAGGAAGCACGGGGCTTAAATCGCAGTAAGAACGCAAGCCGACTTTCTCTTGGAGGCAGGGTGACCTCCGGCAGGGGGTGTCCTAGATGGAATCCGAGGCCGAGAGTTCTCTCAGGGCAGCTCAGACTAGGGCAAGGCGTAAGACCTCAAAGGCATGTGAGACGTGCCAGAAGTCTGTTCGTGAAAGTGTGGGTTTGGTGGGGAAACGAATCTGCTCCACGAGAGAGTGCAGGGCGTTTCCCTACACTCGGCGTATAGAGAGCGTCTCCAAAGGGCTCCGGGCCTGGATGTTGCTCGGCAGACCCAGGGGTGCCTGGGAGTGTTCCGTGTTCCAGCCTGGAACAGGGTGCCCCGGCGAGCCTCCCAGGTGTCCAGGAAACTCTACTGCCGTTAAAGACACGCAGAGCAGAGGCTACGGCCTCATGGAAACTGCTGCGCGGCTCCGCTTCTGCACCTCACGTCAGGGCCTTCCCTCCAGGCCTGTGCTCAATCTGGCTGTCCCGTTAGCCACGCAGCATTGCGAGATGCTGACGTTCTCCTCGAGCAGAGTGCCTTCAGGTACGAGGCCCGCGAAGTAGGCAAAGCAGAGTGTTTTCTCACGGCAGCTCTCACAAGGGCGACGACAAAGATTTCCTGGGAGCTTCGGACTCACCAGAAATCTGGTCCTGAGGCTGTTGGAGGGCTCTGGAAATGTAGCTCTCCTCAAGGAACGTGCAGAGTGTTGCCCATCACTCGGCACGCACACAGGGCCTCCGAGGGGCAGAGCAATGGGCCTCGATGTTGCTCAGCCCGACCACGGCGTGGGGGGTGTCTGGAGGTCCTCAGTGACCTTGGAGGGAAGTGGATGCACACCCGAGGGGCCTAGGAGTCCTCAAATGGGAAATTCCGTTAAAATAAACCCGAACAGTGACTAAGAACTCATGGAAACTGCTGCATGTCGCCCTTCCTGCCCGGCTACGGAGGGCCTAAACTGGAGGGAAATTCTCACGTTGAGTTTCCCTTTCGTTCTGGAGCTTGTCAGGCTAACCACCACCGCGGCTATGGAAGCACCGGGTTGAAACGGAGCAAACTCATTTTCTTCCCAGAAGCATTTCGACCGGGTTTCCAGGCCTGTCAACAGCAGGGGACGTCAGGCAGCTTCAAGGCAGCATGAATGCAGCCTTCCAAGTGGGAAAGCAAGGATAGTTCCAGCAGGCTCCCGTTTCCACGCGCACACTCAGCTTACCTCCCTGTGGTTTCTAACCAGTCCAAAGAGACACAGGTTACCCTGCGTTTGCTTCCCTGAACCAACTCCCCGAAGTAGGGTGTTCTGCGTCAAGTGAACCGCCTCAACCAAGGAATGCCCTGCCAAGTTACGCCTCTGGGGCCTGTGGCTATTCCAAAGCCTGCAGGGCCACAGGAAGCACGGGGCTTAAATCGCAGTAAGAACGCAAGCCGACTTTCTCTTGGAGGCAGGGTGACCTCCGGCAGGGGGTGTCCTAGATGGAATGCGAGGCCGAGAGTTCTCTCAGGGCAGCTCAGACTAGGGCAAGGCGTAAGACCTCAAAGGCATGTGAGACGTGCCAGAAGTCTGTTGGTGAAAGTGTGGGTTTGGTGGGGAAACGAATCTGCTCCAGGAGAGAGTGCAGGGCGTTTCCCTACACTCGGCGTATAGAGAGCGGCTCCAAAGGGCTCCGGGCCTGGATGTTGCTCGGCAGACCCAGGGGTGCCTGGGAGTGTTCCGTGTTCCAGCCTGGAACAGGGTGCCCCGGCGAGCCTCCCAGGTGTCCAGGAAACTCTACTGCCGTTAAAGACACGCAGAGCAGAGGCTACGGCCTCATGGAAACTGCTGCGCGGCTCCGCTTCTGCTCCTCACGTCAGGGCCTTCCCTCCAGGCCTGTGCTCAATCTGGCCGTCCCGTTAGCGACGCAGCATTGCGAGATGCTGACGTTCTCCTCGAGCAGAGTGCCTTCAGGTACGAGGCCCGCGAAGTAGGCAAAGCAGAGTGTTTTCTCACGGCAGCTCTCACAAGGGCGACGACAAAGATTTCCTGGGAGCTTCGGACTCACCAGAAATCTGGTCCTGAGGCTGTTGGAGGGCTCTGGAAATGTAGCTCTCCTCAAGGAACGTGCAGAGTGTTGCCCATCACTCGGCACGCACACAGGGCCTCCGAGGGGCAGAGCAATGGGCCTCGATGTTGCTCAGCCCGACCACGGCGTGGGGGGTGTCTGGAGGTCCTCAGTGACCTTGGAGGGAAGTGGATGCACACCCGAGGGGCCTAGGAGTCCTCAAATGGGAAATTCCGTTAAAATAAACCCGAACAGTGACTAAGAACTCATGGAAACTGCTGCATGCCGCCCTTCCTGCCCGGCTACGGAGGGCCTAAACTGGAGGGAAATTCTCACGTTGAGTTTCCCTTTCGTTCTGGAGCTTGTCAGGCTAACCACCACCGCGGCTATGGAAGCACCGGGTTGAAACGGAGCAAACTCATTTTCCTCCCAGAAGCATTTCGACCGGGTTTCCAGGCCTGTCAACAGCAGGGGACGTCAGGCAGCTTCACGGCAGCATGAAGGCAGCCTTCCAAGTGGAACAGCAAGGATAGTTCCAGCAGGCTCCCGTTTCCACGCGCACACTCAGCTTACCTCCCTGTGGTTTCTAACCAGTCCAAAGAGACACAGGTTACCCTGCGTTTGCTTCCCTGAACCAACTCCCCGAAGTAGGGTGTTCTGCATCAAGTGAACCGCCTCAACCAAGGAATGCCCTGCCTAGTTACGCCTCTGGGGCCTGTGGCTATTCCAAAGCCTGCAGGGCCACAGGAAGCACGGGGCTTAAATCGCCGTAAGAACGCAAGCCGACTTTCTCTTGGAGGCAGCGTGACTTCCGGCAGGGGGTGTCCTAGATGGAATGCGAGGCCGAGGGTTTTCTCAGGGCAGCTCAGACTAGGGCAAGGCGTAAGACCTCAAAGGCATGTGAGACGTGCCAGAAGTCTGTTGGTGAAAGTGTGGGTTTGGTGGGGAAACGAATCTGCTCCAGGAGAGAGTGCAGGGCGTTTCCCTACACTCGGTGTATAGAGAGCGGCTCCAAAGGGCTCCGGGCCTGGATGTTGCTCGGCAGACCCAGGGGTGCCTGGGAGTACTCCGTGTTCCAGACTGGAACAGGATGCCCCCGCGAGCCTCCCAGGTGTCCAGGAAACTCTACTGCCGTTAAAGACACGCAGAGCAGAGGCTACGGCCTCATGGAAACTGCTGCGCGGCTCCGCTTCTGCTCCTCACGTCAGGGCCTTCCCTCCAGGCCTGTGCTCAATCTGGCCGTTCCGTTAGCGACGCAGCATTGCGAGATGCTGACGTTCTCCTCGAGCAGAGTGCCTTCAGGTACGAGGCCCGCGAAGTAGGCAAAGCAGAGTGTTTTCTCACGGCAGCTCTCACAAGGGCGACGACAAAGATTTCCTGGGAGCTTCGGACTCACCAGAAATCTGGTCCTGAGGCTGTTGGAGGGCTCTGGAAATGTAGCTCTCCTCAAGGAACGTGCAGAGTGTTGCCCATCACTCGGCACGCACACAGGGCCTCCGAGGGGCAGAGCAATGGGCCTCGATGTTGCTCAGCCCGACCACGGAGTGGGGGGTGTCTGGAGGTCCTCAGTGACCTTGGAGGGAAGTGGATGCACACCCGAGGGGCCTAGGAGTCCTCAAATGGGAAATTCCGTTAAAATAAACCCGAACAGTGACTAAGAACTCATGGAAACTGCTGCATGCCGCCCTTCCTGCCCGGCTACGCAGGGCCTAAACTGGAGGGAAATTCTCACGTTGAGTTTCCCTTTCGTTCTGGAGCTTGTCAGGCTAACCACCACCGCGGCTATGGAAGCACCGGGTTGAAACGGAGCAAACTCATTTTCTTCCCAGAAGCATTTCGACCGGGTTTCCAGGCCTGTCAACAGCAGGGGACGTCAGGCAGCTTCACGGCAGCATGAAGGCAGCCTTCCAAGTGGGAAAGCAAGGATAGTTCCAGCAGGCTCCCGTTTCCACGCGCACACTCAGCTTACCTCCCTGTGGTTTCTAACCAGTCCAAAGAGACACAGGTTACCCTGCGTTTGCTTCCCTGAACCAACTCCCCGAAGTAGGGTGTTCTGCGTCAAGTGAACCGCCTCAACCAAGGAATGCCCTGCCTAGTTACGCCTCTGGGGCCTGTGGCTATTCCAAAGCCTGCAGGGCCACAGGAAGCACGGGGCTTAAATCGCAGTAAGAATGCAAGCCGAGTTTCTTTTGGAGGCAGGGTGACCTCCGGCAGGGGGTGTCCTAGATGGAATGCGAGGCCGAGAGTTCTCTCAGGGCAGCTCAGACTAGGGCAAGGCGTAAGACCTCAAAGGCATGTGAGACGTGCCAGAAGTCTGTTGGTGAAAGTGTGGGTTTGGTGGGGAAACGAATCTGCTCCAGGAGAGAGTGCAGGGCGTTTCCCTACACTCGGCGTATAGAGAGCGGCTCCAAAGGGCTCCGGGCCTGGATGTTGCTCGGCAGACCCAGGGGTGCCTGGGAGTACTCCGTGTTCCAGCCTGGAACAGGATGCCCCCGCGAGCCTCCCAGGTGTCCAGGAAACTCTACTGCCGTTAAAGACACGCAGAGCAGAGGCTACGGCCTCATGGAAACTGCTGCGCGGCTCCGCTTCTGCTCCTCACGTCAGGGCCTTCCCTCCAGGCCTGTGCTCAATCTGGCCGTCCCGTTAGCGACGCAGCATTGCGAGATGCTGACGTTCTCCTCGAGCAGAGTGCCTTCAGGTACGAGGCCCGCGAAGTAGGCAAAGCAGAGTGTTTTCTCACGGCAGCTCTCACAAGGGCGACGACAAAGATTTCCTGGGAGCTTCGGACTCACCAGAAATCTGGTCCTGAGGCTGTTGGAGGGCTCTGGAAATGTAGCTCTCCTCAAGGAACGTGCAGAGTGTTGCCCATCACTCGGCACGCACACAGGGCCTCCGAGGGGCAGAGCAATGGGCCTCGATGTTGCTCAGCCCGACCACGGCGTGGGGGGTGCCTGGAGGTCCTCAGTGACCTTGGAGGGAAGTGGATGCACACCCGAGGGGCCTAGGAGTCCTCAAATGGGAAATTCCGTTAAAATAAACCCGAACAGTGACTAAGAACTCATGGAAACTGCTGCATGCCGCCCTTCCTGCCCGGCTACGGAGGGCCTAAACTGGAGGGAAATTCTCACGTTGAGTTTCCCTTTCGTTCTGGAGCTTGTCAGGCTAACCACCACCGCGGCTATGGAAGCACCGGGTTGAAACGGAGCAAACTCATTTTCTTCCCAGAAGCATTTCGACCGGGTTTCCAGGCCTGTCAACAGCAGGGGACGTCAGGCAGCTTCAAGGCAGCATGAATGC
>NW_028132588.1:0-57000 GCF_964374135.1 Grampus griseus | reverse complement strand
GTTAGCGTACGGGTTAGGATTAGGGGACGGGTGAGGGTCAGGCTTTGGGGAAGGGTTAGGATTAGGGTTCGGGCTAGGGTTAGGGTTAGGGGATGGGGACGGTTTAGGGTCCAGGTGAGGGTACGACAACACTTTAGGGGGCTCGTACGTGTGAGGGCGCAGGTTAGCGTTAGCGTGCTGTTTAGGATTAGGGGACGGGTGAGGGTCAGCCTTCGGGGAAGGGTTAGGGTTAGGGTTCGGGCTAGGGTTAGGGTTAGGGGACGGGGATGGTTTAGGGTCCAGGTGAGGGTATGACAACGCTTTAGGGGGCGCGTACGTGTGAGGGCGTGGGTTAGCGTTAGCGTACGGGTTAGGATTATGGGACGGGTGAGGGTCAGGCTTCGGGGAAGGGTTAGGGTTAGGGTTCGGGCTAGGGTTAGGGTTAGGGGACGGGGACGGTTTAGGGTCTAGGTGAGGGTACGACAATGCTTTACTTGGAGCGTACGTGTGAGGACGCGGGTTAGCGTTAGCGTACGGGTTAGGATTAGGGGACGGGTGAGGGTCAGGCTTCGGGGAAGGGTTAGGGTTAGGGTTCGGGCTAGGGTTAGGGTTAGGGGACGGGGACGGTTTAGGGTCCAGGTGAGGGTACGACAGCGCTTTAGGGGGAGCGTACGTGTGGGGGCGCAGGTTAGCGTTAGCGTACGGGTTAGGATTAGGGGACGGGTGAGGGTCAGGCTTCGGGGAAGGGTTAGGGTTAGGGTTCGGGCTAGGCTTAGGGTTAGGGGACGGGGACGGTTTAGGGTCCAGGTGAGTGTACGACAACGCTCTAGGGGGATCGTACGTGTGAGGGCGCGGGTTAGCGTTAGCGTACGGGTTAGGATTAGGGGACGGGTGAGGGTCAGGCTTCGGGGAAGGGTTAGGGTTAGGGTTCGGGCTAGGGTTAGGGTTAGGGGACGGGGACGGTTTAGGGTCCAGGTGAGGGTACGACAATGCTTTAGGGGGCGCGTACGTGTGAGGGCGCGGTTCAGCATTAGCGTACGGTTTAGGATTCGGGGACGGGTGAGGGTCAGGCTTCGGGGAAGGGTTAGGGTTAGGGTTCGGGCTAGGGTTAGGGGACAGGGACGGTTTAGGGTCCAGGTGAGGGTACGACAACGATTTAGGGGGCGCGTACGTGTGAGGGCGCGGGTTAGCGTTAGCGTACGGGTTAGGATTAGGGGACGGGTGTGGGTCAGGCTTCGGGGAAGGGTTAGGGTTAGGGTTTGAGCTAGGGTTAGGGTTAGGGGACGGGGACGGTTTAGGGTCCAGGTGAGGGTACGACATCGCTTTAGGGTGAGCGTACGTGTGAGGGCATGGGTTAGCATTAGCGTATGGGTTAGGATTAGGGGATGGGTGTGGGTCAGGCTTCGGGGAAGGGTTAGGGTTAGGGTTCGGGCTAGGGTTAGGGTTAGGGGACGGGTACGGTTTAGGGTCCAGGTGAGGGTACGACATCGCTTTAGGGTGAGCGTACGTGTGAGGGCGCGGGTTAGTGTTAGCGTACGGGTTAGGATTAGGGGACGGGTGAGGGTCAGGCTTCGGGGAAGGGTTAGGGTTAGGGTTCGGGCTAGGGTTAGGGTTAGGGGACGGGGACGGTTTAGGGTCCAGGCGAGGGTACGACAACGCTTTAGGTGGAGCGTACGTGTGAGGGCGCGGGTTAGCGTTAGCATACGGGTTAGGATTAGGGGAAGGGTGAGGGTCAGGCTTCGGGGAAGGGTTAGGGTTAGGGTTCGGGCTAGGGTTAGGGTTAGGGGACGGGGACGGTTTAGGGTCCAGGTGAGGGTACGACAACGCTTTAGGGGGAGCGTACGTGTGAGGGCGCGGGTTAGCGTTAGCGTACGGGTTAGGATTAGGGGACGGGTGAGGGTCAGGCTTCGGGGAAGGGTTAGGGTTAGGGTTCGGGCTAGGGTTAGGGTTAGGGGACGGGGACGGTTTAGGGTCCAGGTGAGGGTACGACAACGCTTTAGGGGGAGCGTACGTGTGAGGGCGCGGGTTAGCGTTAGCGTACCGGTTAGGATTAGGGGAAGGGTGAGGGTCAGGCTTCGGGGAAGGGTTAGGGTTAGGGTTCGGGCTAGGGTTAGTGTTAGGGGACGGGGACGGTTTAGGGTCCAGGTGAGGGTACGACAACGCTTTAGGGGGAGCGTACGTGTGAGGGCGCGGGTTAGCGTTAGCGTACGTGTTAGGATTAGGGGAAGGGTGAGGGTCAGGCTTCGGGGAAGTGTTAGCGTTAGGGTTCGGGCTAGGGTTAGGGGACGGGGACGGTTTAGGGTCCAGGTGAGGGTACGACAATGCTTTAGGGGGAGCGTACGTGTCAGGGCGCGGGTTAGCGTTAGCGTTCGGGTTAGGATTAGGGGACGGGTGAGGGTCAGGCTTCAGGGAAGGGTTAGGGTTAGGGTTCGGGCTAGGGTTAGGGTTAGGGGACGGGGACGGTTTAGGGTTCAGATGAGGGTACGATAACGCTTTAGGGGGAGCGTACGTGTGAGGGCGCGGGTTAGCGTTAGCGGACGGGTTAGGATTAGGGGACGGGTGAGGGTCAGGCTTCGGGGAAGGGTTAGGGTTAGGGTTCGGGCTAGGGTTAGTGTTAGGGGACGGGGACGGTTTAGGGTCCAGGTGAGGGTACGACAACGCTTTAGGGGGAGCATACGTGTGAGGGCGCGGGTTAGCGTTAGCGTACGGGTTAGGATTAGGCGACGGGTGAGGGTCAGGCTTCGGGGAAGGGTTAGGGTTAGGGTTTGGGCTAGGGTTAGGGTTAGGGGACGGGGACGGTTTAGGGTCCAGGTGAGGGTACAACAACGCTTTAGGGGGAGCGTACGTGTGAGGGCGTGGGTTAGCGTTAGCGTTCAGGTTAGGATTAGGGGACGGGTGAGTGTCAGGCTTCAGGGAAGGGTTAGGGTTAGGGCTCGGGCTAGGGTTAGGGTTAGGGGACGGGGACGGTTTAGGGTCCAGAGGAGGACAACAACGCTTTAGGGGGAGCGTACGTGTGAGGGCGCGGGTTAGCGTTAGCATACGGGTTAGGATTAGGGCACGGGTGAGGGTCAGGCTTCGGGGAAGGGTTAGGGTTAGGGTTCGGGCTAGGCTTAGGGTTAGGGACGGGGACGGTTTAGAGTCCAGGTGAGGGTACGACAACGCTTTAGGGGGAGCGTACGTGTGAGGGCGCGGGTTAGCGTTAGCGTACGGGTTAGGATTAGGGGAAGGGTGAGGATCAGGCTTCGGGGAAGTGTTAGGGTTAGGGTTCGGGCTAGGGTTAGGGGACGGGGACGGTTTAGGGTCCAGGTGAGGGTACGCCAATGCTTTACTTGGAGCGTACGTGTGAGGGCGCGGGTTAGTGTTAGCGTACGGGTTAGGATTAGGGAAGGGTGAGCGTCAGGCTTCGGGGAATTTTTAGTGTTAGGGTTCGGGCTAAGGTTAGGTTTAGGGACGGGGACGGTTTAGGGTCCGGATGAGGGTACGACAACGCTTTAGGGGGAGCGTACGTGTGAGGGCGCGTGTTAGCGGTTAGCGTACGGGTTAGGATTAGGGGACGGGTGAGGGTCAGGCTTCGGGGAAGGGTTAGGGTTTGGGTTCGGGCTAGGGTTAGGGTTAGGGGACGGGGACAGTTTAGGGTCCAGGTGAGGGTATGACAACGCTGTAGGGGGACCGTACGTGTAAGGGCGCGGGTTAGCGTTAGCGTACGGGTTAGGATTAGGTGACGGGTGAGGGTCAGGCTTCGGGGAAGGGTTAGGGTTAGGGTTCGGGCTAGGGTTAGGGTTAGGGGACGGGGACGGTTTAGGGTCCAGGTGAGGGTACGACAACGCTTTAGGGGGAGCGTACGTGTGAGGGCGCGTGTTAGCGTTAGCGTACCGGTTAGGATTAGGGGACGGGTGAGGGTCAGGCTTCGGGGAAGGGTTAGGGTTAGGGTTCGGGCTAGGGTTAGGGTTAGGGGACGGGGACGGTTTAGGGTCCAGGTGAGGGTACGACAATGCTTTAGGGGGCGCGTACGTGTGAGGGCGCGGTTCAGCATTAGCGTACGGTTTAGGATTCGGGGACGGGTGAGGGTCAGGCTTCGGGGAAGGGTTAGGGTTAGGGTTCGGGTTAGGGTTAGGGGACAGGGACGGTTTAGGGTCCAGGTGAGGGTACGACAACGCTTTAGGGGGCGCGTACGTGTGAGGGCGCGGGTTAGCGTTAGCGTACGGGTTAGGATTAGGGGACGGGTGTGGGTCAGGCTTCAGGGAAGGGTTAGGGTTAGGGTTTGGGCTAGGGTTAGGGTTAGGGGACGGGGACGGTTTAGGGTCCAGGTGAGGGTACGACATCGCTTTAGGGTGAGCGTACGTGTGAGGGCATGGGTTAGCATTAGCGTATGGGTTAGGATTAGGGGATGGGTGTGGGTCAGGCTTCGGGGAAGGGTTAGGGTTAGGGTTCGGGCTAGGGTTAGGGTTAGGGGACGGGTACGGTTTAGGGTCCAGGTGAGGGTACGACATCGCTTTAGGGTGAGCGTACGTGTGAGGGCACGGGTTAGCGTTACCGTACGGGTTAGGATTAGGGGACGGGTGAGGGTCAGGCTTCGGGGAAGGTTTAGGGTTAGGGTTCGGGCTAGGGTTAGGGTTAGGGGACGGGGACGGTTTAGGGTCCAGGTGAGGGTACGACAACGCTTTAGGTGGAGCGTACGTGTGAGGGCGCGGGTTAGCGTTAGCATACGGGTTAGGATTAGGGGAAGGGTGAGGGTCAGGCTTCGGGGAAGGGTTAGGGTTAGGGTTCGGGCTAGGGTTAGGGTTAGGGGACGGGGACGGTTTAGGGTCCAGGTGAGGGTACGACAACGCTTTAGGGGGAGCGTACGTGTCAGGGCGCGGGTTAGCGTTAGCGTTCGGGTTAGGATTAGGGGACGGGTGAGGGTCAGGCTTCGGAGAAGGGTTAGGGTTAGGGTTCGGGCTAGGGTTAGGGGTAGGGGACGGGGATGGTTTAGGGTCCAAGTGAGGGTACGACAACGCTTTAGGGGGAGCGTATGTGTGAGGGCGTGGGTTAGTGTTAGCGTATGGGTTAGGATTAGGGGACGGGTGAGGGTCAGGCTTCGGGGAAGGGTTAGGGTTAGGGTTCGGGCTAGGGTTAGGGTTAGAGGACGGGGACGGTTTAGGGTCCAGGTGAGGGTACGACAATGCTTTACTTGGATCGTACGTGTGAGGACGCGGGTTAGCGTTAGCGTACGGGTTAGGATTAGGGGACGGGTGAGGGTCAGGCTTCGGGGAAGGGTTAGGGTTAGGGTTCGGGCTAGGGTTAGGGTTAGGGGATGGGGACGGTTTAGGGTCCAGGTGAGGGTATGACAACGCTTTAGGGGGAGTGTACGTGTGAGGGCGTGGGTTAGCGTTACCGTACGGGTTAGGATTAGGGGACGGGTGAGGGTCAGGTTTCGGGGAAGTGTTAGGGTTAGGGTTTAGGCTAGGGTTAGGGTTAGGGGACGGGGACGGTTTAGGGTCCAGGTGAGGGTTCAACAACGCTTTAGGGGGAGCGTACGTGTGAGGGCGCGGGTTAGCGTTAGCGTATGGGTTAGGATTAGGGGACGGGTGAGGGTCAGGCTTCGGGGAAGGGTTAGGGTTAGGGTTCGGGCTAGGGTTAGGGTTAGGGGACGGGGACGGTTTAGGGTCCAGGTGAGGGTACGACAACGCTTTAGGGGGAGCATACGTGTGAGGGCGCGGGTTAGCGTTAGCGTACGGGTTAGGAGTAGGGGAAGGGTGAGGGTCAGGCTTCGGGGAAGTGTTAGGGTTAGGTTTCGGGCTAGGGTTTGGGTTAGGTGACGGGGACGGTTTAGGGTCCAGGTGAGGGTACGACAACGCTTTAGGGGGAGCATACGTGTGAGGGCGCGGGTTAGCGTTAGCGTACGGGTTAGGATTAGGGGACGGGTGAGGGTCAGGCTTCGGGGAAGTGTTAGGGTTAGGGTTCTGGCTAGGGTTAGGGTTAGGGGACGGGGACGGTTTAGGGTCCAGGTGAGGGTACGACAGCGCTTTAGGGGGAGCCTACGTGTGAGGGCGCGGGTTAGCGTTAGCGTACGGGTTAGGATTAGGGGACGGGTGAGGGTCAGGCTTCGGGGAAGGGTTAGGGTTAGGGTTCGGGCTAGGCTTAGGGTTAGGGGACGGGGACGATTTAGGGTCCAGGTGAGGGTACGACAACGCTTTAGGGGGAGCGTACGTGTGAGGGCGCGGGTTAGCGTTAGCGTACGGGTTAGGATTAGGGGAAGGGTGAGGGTCAGGCTTCGGGGAAGTGTTAGGGATAGGGTTCGGGCTAGGGTTACGGTTAGGGGACGGGGACGGTTTAGGGTCCAGGTGAGGGTACGACAATGCTTTACTTGGAGCGTACGTGTGAGGGCGCGGGTTAGCGTTAGCGTATGGGTTAGGATTAGGGGAAGGATGAGCGTCAGGCTTCGGGGAATTTTTAGTGTTAGGGTTCGGGCTAAGGTTAGGTTTAGGGGACGGGGACGGTTTAGGGTCCAGGTGAGGGTACGACAACGCTTTAGGGGGAGCGTACGTGTGAGGGCGCGGGTTAGCGTTAGCGTACGGGAGAGGAGTAGGGGACGGGTGAGGGTCAGGCTTCGGGGAAGGGTTAGGGTTAGGGTTCTGGCTAGGGTTAGGGTTAGGGGACGGGGACGGTTTAGGGTCCAGGTGAGGGTACGACAGCGCTTTAGGGGGAGCGTACGTGTGAGGGCGCGGGTTAGCGTTAGCGTACGGGTTAGGATTAGGGGACGGGTGAGGGTCAGGCTTCGGGGAAGGGTTAGGGTTAGGGTTCGGGCTAGGCTTAGGGTTAGGGGACGGGGACGGTTTAGGGTCCAGGTGAGGGTACGACAACGCTTTAGGGGGAGCGTACGTGTGAGGGCGCGGGTTAGCGTTAGCGTACGGGTTAGGATTAGGGAACGGGTGAGGGTCAGGCTTCGGGGAAGTGTTAGGGTTAGGGTTCGGGCTAGGGTTACGGTTAGGGGACGGGGACGGTTTAGGGTCCAGGTGAGGGACCGACAACGCTTTAGGGGGAGCGTACGTGTGAGGGCGCGGGTTAGCGTTAGCGTACCGGTTAGGATTAGGGGACGGGTGAGGGTCAGGCTTCGGGGAAGGGTTAGGGTTAGGTTTCGGGCTAGGGTTAGGGTTAGGGGACGGGGACGGTTTAGGGTCCAGGTGAGGGTACGACAACGCTTTAGGTGGAGCGTACATGTGAGGGCGCGGGTTAGCGTTAGCGTACAGGTTAGGATTAGGGGAAGGGTGAGGGTCAGGCTTCGGGGAAGGGTTAGGGTTCGGCCTAGGGTTAGGGTTAGGGGACGGGGACGGTTTAGGGTCCAGGTGAGGGTACGACAACGCTTTAGGGGGAGCGTACGTGTGAGGGCGCGGGATAGCGTTAGCATACTGGTTAGGATTAGGGGACGGGTGAGGGTCAGGCTTCAGGGAAGATTTAGGGTTAGGGTTCGGGCTAGGGTTAGGGTTAGGGGACGGGGACGGTTTACGGTGCAGGTGAGGGTACGACAACGCTTTAGGGGGAGCGTACGTGTGAGGGCGCGTGTTAGCGTTAGCGTATGGGTTAGGATTAGGGGACGGGTGAGGGTCAGGCTTCGGGGAAGGGTTAGGGTTAGGGTTCGGGCTAGGGTTAGGGTTAGGGGACGGGGACGGTTTAGGGTCCAGGTGAGGGTACGACAATGCTTTAGGGGGCGCGTACGTGTGAGGGCGCGGTTCAGCATTAGCGTACGGTTTAGGATTCGGGGACGGGTGAGGGTCAGGCTTCGGGGAAGGGTTAGGGTTAGGGTTCGGGCTAGGGTTAGGGTTAGGGGACGTGGACGGTTTAGGGTCCAGGTGAGGGTACGACAACGCTTTAGGGGGAGCGTACGTGTGAGGGCGCGGGTTAGCGTTAGCGTACGGTTTAGGATTCGGGGACGGGTGAGGGTCAGTTTTCGGGGAAGAGTTAGGGTTAGGGTTCGGGCTAAGGTTAGGGTTAGGGGACGGGGACGGTTTAGGGTCCAGGTGAGGGTACGACAACGCTTTAGGTGGAGCGTACGTGTGAGGGCGCGGGTTAGCGTTAGCGTACGGTTTAGGATTAGGGGACGGGTGAGGGTCAGGCTTCGGGGAAGGGTTAGGGTTAGGGTTCGGGCTAGGGTTAGGGGACAGGGACGGTTTAGGGTCCAGGTGAGGGTACGACAACGCTTTAGGGGGCGCGTACGTGTGAGGGCGCGGGTTAGCGTTAGCGTACGGGTTAGGATTAGGGGACGGGTGTGGGTCAGGCTTCGGGGAAGTGTTAGGGTTAGGGTTTGGGCTAGGGTTAGGGTTAGGGGACGGGGACGGTTTAGGGTCCAGGTGAGGGTACGACATCGCTTTAGGGTGAGCGTACGTGTGAGGGCATGGGTTAGCATTAGCGTATGGGTTAGGATTAGGGGATGGGTGTGGGTCAGGCTTCGGGGAAGGGTTAGGGTTAGGGTTCAGGCTAGGGTTAGGGTTAGGGGACGGGTACGGTTTAGGGTCCAGGTGAGGGTACGACATCGCTTTAGGGTGAGCGTACGTGTGAGGGCGCGGGTTAGCGTTAGCGTACGGGTTAGGATTAGGGGACGGGTGAGGGTCAGGCTTCGGGGAAGGGTTAGGGTTAGGGTTCGGGCTAGGGTTAGGGTTAGGGGACGGGGACGGTTTAGGGTCCAGGTGAGGGTACGACATCGCTTTAGGGGGAGCGTACGTGTGAGGGCGCGGGTTAGCGTTAGCGTACGGGTTAGGGTTAGGGGACGGGTGAGGGTCAGGCTTCGGGGAAGGGTTAGGGTTAGGGTTCGGGCTAGGGTTAGGGTTAGGGGACGGGGACGGTTTAGGGTCCAGGTGAGGGTACGACAACGCTTTAGGGGGAGCGTACCTGTGAGGGCGCGGGTTAGCGTTAGCGTACCGGTTAGGATTAGGGGAAGGGTGAGGGTCAGGCTTCGGGGAAGGGTTAGGGTTAGGGTTCGGGCTAGGGTTATTGTTAGGGGACGGGGACGGTTTAGGGTCCAGGTGAGGGTACGACAACGCTTTAGGGGGAGCGTACGTGTGAGGGCGCGGGTTAGCGTTAGCGTACGTGTTAGGATTAGGGGAAGGGTGAGGGTCAGGCTTCGGGGAAGTTTTAGCGTTAGGGTTCGGGCTAGGGTTAGGGTTAGGGGACGGGGACGGTTTAGGGTCCAGGTGAGGGTACGACAATGCTTTAGGGGGAGCGTACGTGTCAGGGCGCGGGTTAGCGTTAGCGTTCGGGTTAGGATTAGGGGACGGGTGAGGGTCAGGCTTCAGGGAAGGGTTAGGGTTAGGGTTCGGGCTAGGGTTAGGGTTAGGGGACGGGGACGGTTTAGGGTTCAGATGAGGGTACGACAACGCTTTAGGGGGAGCGTACGTGTGAGGGCGCGGGTTAGCGTTAGCGGACGGGTTAGGATTAGGGGACGGGTGAGGGTCAGGCTTCGGGGAAGGGTTAGGGTTAGGGTTCGGGCTAGGCTTAGGGTTAGGGGACGGGGACGGTTTAGGGTCCAGGTGAGGGTACGACAACGCTTTAGGGGGAGCGTACGTGTGAGGGCGCGGGTTAGCGTTAGCGTACGGGTTAGGATTAGGGGACGGGTGAGGGTCAGGCTTCGGGGAAGTGTTAGGGTTAGGGTTCGGGCTAGGGTTAGGGTTAGGGGACGGGGACGGTTTAGGGTCCAGGTGAGGGTACGACAATGCTTTACTTGGAGCGTACGTGTGAGGGCGCGGGTTAGCGTTAGCGTACGGGTTAGGATTAGGGGAAGGGTGAGCGTCAGGCTTCGGGGAATTTTTAGTGTTAGGGTTCGGGCTAAGGTTAGGTTTAGGGGACGGGGACGGTTTAGGGTCCAGGTGAGGGTACGACAACGCTTTAGGGAGAGCGTACGTGTGAGGGCGCGGGTTAGCGTTAGCGTACGGGTTAGGATTAGGGGACGGGTGAGGGTCAGGCTTCGGGGAAGGGTTAGGGTTAGGGTTCGGGCTAGGGTTAGGGTTAGGGGACGGGGACAGTTTAGGGTCCAGGTGAGGGTACAACAATGCTTTAGGGGGAGCGTACGTGTGAGGGTGCGGGTTAGCGTTAGCGTACGGGTTAGGATTAGGGGACGGGTGAGGGTCAGGCTTCGGGGAAGGGTTAGGGTTGGGTTCGGGCTAGGGTTAGGGTTAGGGGATGTGGACGGTTTAGGGTCCAGGTGAGGGTACGACAACGCTTTAGGTGGAGCGTACGTGTGAGGGCGCGGGTTAGCGTTACCGTACGGGTTAGGATTAGGGGACGGGTGTGTGTCAGTTTTCGGGGAAGTGTTAGGGTTAGGGTTCGGGCTAGGGTTAGGGGACGGGGACGGTTTAGGGTCCAGGTGAGGGTACGACAACGCTTTAGGGGGCGCATACGTGTGAGGGCGCGGGTTAGCGTTAGCGTACGGGTTAGGATTAGGGGACGGGTGAGGGTCAGGCTTCGGGGAAGGGTTAGGGTTAGGGTTCGGGCTAGGGTTAGGGTTAGGGGACGGGGACGGTTTAGGGTCCAGGTGAGGGTACGAAAACGCTTTAGGGGGAGCGTACGTGTGTGGGCGCGGGTTAGCGTTAGTGTACGGGTTAGGATTAGGGGACGGGTGAGGGTCAGGCTTCGGGGAAGGGTTAGGGTTAGGGTTCGGGCTAGGTTTAGGGTTAGGGGACGGGGACGGTTTAGGGTCCAGATGAGGGTACGACAACGCTTTAGGGGGAACGTACGTGTGAGGGCGTGGGTTAGCGTTAGCGTACCGTTTAGGATTAGGGGAAGGGTGAGGGTCAGGCTTCGGGGAAGGGTTAGGGTTAGGGTTCGGGCTAGGGTTAGGGTTAGGGGACGGGGACGGTTTAGGGTCCAGGTGAGGGTACGACAACGCTTTAGGGGGAGCGTACGTGTGAGGGCCTGGGTTAGCGTTAGCGTACGGGTTAGGATTAGGGGACGGGTGAGGGTCAGGCTTCGGGGAAGGGTTAGGGTTAGGGTTCGGGCTAGGGTTAGGGTTAGGGGATGGGGACGGTTTAGGGTCCAGGTGAGGGTACGACAACACTTTAGGGGGCGCGTACGTGTGAGGGCGCGGGTTAGCGTTAGCGTACGGTTTAGGATTAGGGGACGGGTGAGGGTCAGGCTTCGGAGAAGGGTTAGGGTTAGGGTTCGGGCTAGGGTTAGGGGTAGGGGACGGGGATGGTTTAGGGTCCAAGTGAGGGTACGACAACGCTTTAGGGGGAGCGTACGTGTGAGGGCGTGGGTTAGCGTTAGCGTATGGGTTAGGATTAGGGGACGGGTGAGGGTCAGGCTTCGGGGAAGGGTTAGGGTTAGGGTTCGGGCTAGGGTTAGGGTTAGAGGACGGGGACGGTTTAGGGTCCAGGTGAGGGTACGACAATGCTTTACTTGGATCGTACGTGTGAGGACGCGGGTTAGCGTTAGCGTACGGGTTAGGATTAGGGGACGGGTGAGGGTCAGGCTTCGGGGAAGGGTTAGGGTTAGGGTTCGGGCTAGGGTTAGGGTTAGGGGATGGGGACGGTTTAGGGTCCAGGTGAGGGTATGACAACGCTTTAGGGGGAGTGTACGTGTGAGGGCGTGGGTTAGCGTTACCGTACGGGTTAGGATTAGGGGACGGGTGAGGGTCAGGTTTCGGGGAAGTGTTAGGGTTAGGGTTTAGGCTAGGGTTAGGGTTAGGGGACGGGGACGGTTTAGGGTCCAGATGAGGGTTCAACAACGCTTTAGGGGGAGCGTACGTGTGAGGGCGTGGGTTAGCGTTAGCGTATGGGTTAGGATTAGGGGACGGGTGAGGGTCAGGCTTCGGAGAAGGGTTAGGGTTAGGGTTCGGGCTAGGGTTAGGGGTAGGGGACGGAGACGGTTTAGGGTCCAGGTGAGGGTACGACAACGCTTTAGGGGGAGCATACGTGTGAGGGCGCGGGTTAGCGTTAGCGTACGGGTTAGGAGTAGGGGAAGGGTGAGGGTCAGGCTTCGGGGAAGGGTTAGGGTTAGGTTTCGGGCTAGGGTTTGGGTTAGGTGACGGGGACGGTTTAGGGTCCAGGTGAGGGTACGACAACGCTTTAGGGGGAGCGTACGTGTGAGGGCGCGGGTTAGCGTTAGCGTACGGGTTAGGATTAGGGGACGGGTGAGGGTCAGGCTTCGGGGAAGTGTTAGGGTTAGGGTTCTGGCTAGGGTTAGGGTTAGGGGACGGGGACGGTTTAGGGTCCAGGTGAGGGTACGACAGCGCTTTGGGGGGAGCGTACGTGTGAGGGCGCGGGTTAGCGTTAGCGTACGGGTTAGGATTAGGGGACGGGTGAGGGTCAGGCTTCGGGGAAGGGTTAGGGTTAGGGTTCGGGCTAGGCTTAGGGTTAGGGGACGGGGACGGTTTAGGGTCCAGGTGAGGGTACGACAACGCTTTAGGGGGAGCGTACGTGTGAGGGCGCGGGTTAGCGTTAGCGTACGGGTTAGGATTAGGGGAAGGGTGAGGGTCAGGCTTCGGGGAAGTGTTAGGGATAGGGTTCGGGCTAGGGTTACGGTTAGGGGACGGGGACGGTTTAGGGTCCAGGTGAGGGTACGACAATGCTTTACTTGGAGCGTACGTGTGAGGGCGCGGGTTAGCGTTAGCGTATGGGTTAGGATTAGGGGAAGGGTGAGCGTCAGGCTTCGGGGAATTTTTAGTGTTAGGGTTCGGGCTAAGGTTAGGTTTAGGGAACGGGAACGGTTTAGGGTCCAGGTGAGGGTACGACAACGCTTTAGGGGGAGCGTACGTGTGAGGGCGCGGGTTAGCGTTAGCGTACGGGATAGGAGTAGGGGACGGGTGAGGGTCAGGCTTCGGGGAAGTGTTAGGGTTAGGGTTCTGGCTAGGGTTAGGGTTAGGGGACGGGGACGGTTTAGGGTCCAGGTGAGGGTACGACAGCGCTTTAGGGGGAGCGTACGTGTGAGGGCGCGGGTTAGCGTTAGCGTACGGGTTAGGATTAGGGGACGGGTGAGGGTCAGGCTTCGGGGAAGGGTTAGGGTTAGGGTTCGGGCTAGGCTTAGGGTTAGGGGACGGGGACGGTTTAGGGTCCAGGTGAGGGTACGACAACGCTTTAGGGGGAGCGTACGTGTGAGGGCGCGGGTTAGCGTTAGCGTACGGGTTAGGATTAGGGGACGGGTGAGGGTCAGGCTTCGGGGAAGGGTTAGGGTTATGGTTTAGGCTAGGATTAGGGTTAGGGGACGGGGACGGTTTAGGGTCCAGGTGAGAGTACGACAATGCTTTAGGTGGAGCGTATGTTTGAGGGCGCGGGTTAGCGTTAGCGTACGGGTTAGGATTAGGGGAAGGGTGAGGGTCAGGCTTCGGGGAAGGGTTAGGGTTAGGGTTCGGGCTAGGGTTAGGGTTAGGGGACGGGGACGGTTTAGGGTCCAGGTGAGGGTACGACAACGCTTTAGGGGGAGCGTACGTGTGAGGGCGCGGGTTAGCGTTAGCGTACGGGTTAGGATTAGGGGACGGGTGAGGGTCAGGCTTCGGGGAAGTGTTAGGGTTAGGGTTCGGGCTAGGGTTAGGGTTAGGGGACGGGGACGGTTTAGGGTCCAGGTGAGGGAACGACAACGCTTTAGGGGGAGCGTACGTGTGAGGGCGCGGGTTAGCGTTAGCGTACCGGTTAGGATTAGGGGACGGGTGAGGGTCAGGCTTCGGGGAAGGGTTAGGGTTAGGGTTCCGGCTAGGGTTAGGGTTAGGGGACGGGGACGGTTTAGGGTCCAGGTGAGGGTACGACAACGCTTTAGGTGGAGCGTACATGTGAGGGCGCGGGTTAGCGTTAGCGTACAGGTTAGGATTACGGGAAGGGTGAGGGTCAGGCTTCGGGGAAGGGTTAGGTTTCGGCCTAGGGTTAGGGTTAGGGGACGGGGACGGTTTAGGGTCCAGGTGAGGGTACGACAACGCTTTAGGGGGAGCGTACGTGTGAGGGCGCGTGTTAGCGTTAGCGTACGGGTTAGGATTAGGGGACGGGTGAGGGTCAGGCTTCGGGGAAGGGTTAGGGTTAGGGTTCGGGCTAGGGTTAGGGTTAGGGGACGGGGACGGTTTAGGGTCCAGGTGAGGGTACGACAATGCTTTAGGGGGCGCGTACGTGTGAGGGCGCGGTTCAGCATTAGCGTACGGTTTAGGATTCGGGGACGGGTGAGGGTCAGGCTTCGGGGAAGGGTTAGGGTTAGGGTTCGGGCTAGGGTTAGGGTTAGGGGACGTGGACGGTTTAGGGTCCAGGTGAGGGTACGACAACGCTTTAGGGGGAGCGTACGTGTGAGGGCGCGGGTTAGCGTTAGCGTATGGGTTAGGATTAGGGGACGGGTGAGGGTCAGGCTTCGGGGAAGGGTTAGGGTTAGGGTTCGGGCTAGGGTTTGGTTTAGGGGACGGGGACGGTTTAGGGTCCAGGTGAGGGTACGAGAACGCTTTAGGTGGAGCGTACGTGTGAGGGCGCGGGTTAGCGTTAGCGTACGGGTTAGGATTAGGGGACGGGTGAGGGTCAGTTTTCGGGGAAGTGTTAGGGTTAGGGTTCGGGCTAAGGTTAGGGTTAGGGGACGGGGACGGTTTAGGGTCCAGGTGAGGGTACGACAACGCTTTAGGTGGAGCGTACGTGTGAGGGCGCGGGTTAGCGTTAGCGTACAGTTTAGGATTAGGGGACGGGTGAGGGTCAGGCTTCGGGGAAGGGTTAGGGTTAGGGTTCGGGCTAGGGTTAGGGGACAGGGACGGTTTAGGGTCCAGGTGAGGGTACGACAACGCTTTAGGGGGCGCGTACGTGTGAGGGCGCGGGTTAGCGTTAGCGTTCGGGTTAGGATTAGGGGACGGGTGAGGGTCAGGCTTCAGGGAAGGGTTAGGGTTAGGGTTCGGGCTAGGGTTAGGGTTAGGGGACGGGGACGGTTTAGGGTTCAGATGAGGGTACGACAACGCTTTAGGGGGAGCGTACGTGTGAGGGCGCGGGTTAGCGTTAGCGGACGGGTTAGGATTAGGGGACGGGTGAGGGTCAGGCTTCGGGGAAGGGTTAGGGTTAGGGTTCGGGCTAGGCTTAGGGTTAGGGGACGGGGACGGTTTAGGGTCCAGGTGAGGGTACGACAACACTTTAGGGGGCGCGTACGTGTGAGGGCGCGGGTTAGCGTTAGCGTACGGGTTAGGATTAGGGGACGGGTGAGGGTCAGGCTTCGGGGAAGGGTTAGGGTTAGGGTTTGGGCTAGGGTTAGGGTTAGGGGACGGGGACGGTTTAGGGTCCAGGTGAGAGTACGACAACGCTTTAGGTGGAGCGTACGTGTGAGGGCGCGGGTTAGCGTTAGCGTATGGGTTAGGATTAGGGGAAGGGTGAGGGTCAGGCTTCGGGGAAGGGTTAGGGTTAGGGTTCGGGCTAGGGTTAGGGTTAGGGGACGGGGACGGTTTAGGGTCCAGGTGAGGGTACGACAACGCTTTAGGGGGAGCGTACGTGTGAGGGCGCGGGTTAGCGTTAGCGTACGGGTTAGGATTAGGAGACGGGTGAGGGTCAGGCTTCGGGGAAGTGTTAGGGTTAGGGTTCGGGCTAGGGTTAGGGTTAGGGGACGGGGACGGTTTAGGGTCCAGGTGAGGGTACGACAACGCTTTAGGGGGAGCGTACGTGTGAGGGCGCGGTTTAGCGTTAGCGTACGGGTTAGGATTACGGGACGGGTGAGGGTCAGGCTTCGGGGAAGGGTTAGGGTTAGGGTTTGGGTTAGGGTTAGGGTTAGGGGACGGGGACGGTTTAGGGTCCAGGTGAGGGTACGACAACGCTTTAGGTGGAGAGTACATGTGAGGGCGCGGGTTAGCATTAGCGTACAGGTTAGGAATAGGGGAAGGGTGAGGGTCAGGCTTCGGGGAAGGGTTAGGGTTCGGGCTAGGGTTAGGCTTAGGGGACGGGGACGGTTTACGGTCCAGGTGAGGGTACGACAACGCTTTAGGGGGAGTGTACGTGTGAGGGCGCGGGATAGCGTTAGCGTACGGGTTAGGATTAGGGGACGGGTGAGGGTCAGGCTTCGGGGAAGGTTTAGGGTTAGGGTTCGGGCTAGGGTTAGGGTTAGGGGACGGGGACGGTTTAGGGTCCAGGTGAGTGTACGACAATGCTTTAGGGGGCGCGTACGTGTGAGGGCGCGGTTTAGCATTAGCGTACGGTTTAGGATTCGGGGACGGGTGAGGGTCAGGCTTCGGGGAAGGGTTAGGGTTAGGGTTCGGGCTAGGGTTAGGGTTAGGGGACGTGGACGGTTTAGGGTCCAGGTGAGGGTACGACAACGCTTTAGGGGGAGCGTACGTGTGAGGGCGCGGGTTAGCGTTAGCGTACGGGTTAGGATTAGGGGACGGGTGAGGGTCAGGCTTCGGGGAAGGGTTAGGGTTGGGTTCGGGCTAGGGTTAGGGTTAGGGGATGTGGACGGTTTAGGGTCCAGGTGAGGGTACGACAACGCTTTAGGTGGAGCGTACGTGTGAGGGCGCGGGTTAGCGTTAGCGTACGGGTTAGGATTAGGGGACGGGTGTGGGTCAGTTTTCGGGGAAGTGTTAGGGTTAGGGTTCGGGCTAGGGTTAGGGGACGGGGACGGTTTAGGGTCCAGGTGAGGGTACGACAACGCTTTAGGGGGCACGTACGTGTGAGGGCGCGGGTTAGCGTTAGCGTACGGGTTAGGATTAGGGGACGGGTGTGGGTCAGGCTTCGGGGAAGGGTTAGGTTTAGGGTT
Source organism: Grampus griseus (assembly GCF_964374135.1). Lineage (NCBI taxonomy): Eukaryota > Metazoa > Chordata > Mammalia > Artiodactyla > Delphinidae > Grampus > Grampus griseus. The sequence continues at coordinate 40,371 of NW_028132588.1, read as the reverse complement.
CGGGCTAGGGTTAGGGTTAGGGGACGGGGATGGTTTAGGGTCCAGGTGAGTGTACGACATCGCTTTAGGGTGAGCGTACGTGTGAGGGCATGGGTTAGCATTAGCGTATGGGTTAGGATTAGGGGATGGGTGAGGGTCAGGCTTCGGGGAAGGGTTAGGGTTAGGGTTCGGGCTAGGGTTAGGGTTAGGGGACGGGGACGGTTTAGGGTCCAGGTGAGGGTACGACAACGCTTTAGGTGGAGCGTACGTGTGAGGGCGCGGGTTTGCGTTAGCATACGGGTTAGGATTAGGGGAAGGGTGAGGGTCAGGCTTCGGGGAAGGGTTAGGGTTAGGGTTCGGGCTAGGGTTAGGGTTAGGGGACGGGGACGGTTTTGGGTCCAGGTGAGGGTACGACAACGCTTTAGGGGGAGCGTACGTGTGAGGGCGCGGGTTAGCGTTAGCGTACGGGTTAGGATTAGGGGACGGTTGAGGGTCAGGCTTCGGGGAAGGGTTAGGATTAGGGTTCGGGCTAGGGTTAGGGTTAGGGGACGGGGACGGTTTAGGGTTCAGATGAGGGTACGACAACGCTTTAGGGGGAGCGTACGTGTGAGGGCGCGGGTTAGCGTTAGCAGACGGGTTAGGATTAGGGGACGGGTGAGGGTCAGGCTTCGGGGAAGGGTTAGGGTTAGGGTTCGGGCTAGGCTTAGGGTTAGGGGACGGGGACGGTTTAGGGTCCAGGTGAGGGTACGACAACGCTTTAGGGGGAGCGTACGTGTGAGGGCGCGGGTTAGCGTTAGCGTACGGGTTAGGATTAGGGGACGGGTGAGTGTCAGGCTTCGGGGAAGTGTTAGGGTTAGGGTTCGGGCTAGGGTTAGGGTTAGGGGACGGGGACGGTTTAGGGTCCAGGTGAGGGTACGACAATGCTTTACTTGGAGCGTACGTGTGAGGGCGCGGGTTAGCGTTAGCGTACGGGTTAGGATTAGGGGAAGGGTGAGCGTCAGGCTTCGGGGAATTTTTAGTGTTAGGGTTCGGGCTAAGGTTAGGTTTAGGGGACGGGGACGGTTTAGGGTCCAGGTGAGGGTACGACAACGCTTTACTTGGAGCGTACGTGTGAGGGCGCGGGTTAGCGTTAGCGTACGGGTTAGGATTAGGGGACGGGTGAGGGTCAGGCTTCTGGGAAGGGTTAGGGTTAGGGTTCGGGCTAGGGTTAGGGTTAGGGGACGGGGACAGTTTAGGGTCCAGGTGAGGGTACGACAACGCTTTAGGGGGAGCGTACGAGTGAGGGTGCGGGTTAGCGTTAGCGTACGGGTTAGGATTAGGGGACGGGTGAGGGTCAGGCTTCGGGGAAGGGTTAGGGTTAGGGTTTGGGCTAGGGTTAGGGTTAGGGGACGGGGACGGTTTAGGGTCCAGGTGAGAGTACGACAACGCTTTAGGTGGAGCGTACGTGTGAGGGCGCGGGTTAGCGTTAGCGTACGGGTTAGGATTAGGGGAAGGGTGAGGGTCAGGCTTCGGGGAAGGGTTAGGGTTAGGGTTCGGGCTAGGGTTAGGGTTAGGGGACGGGGACGGTTTAGGGTCCAGGTGAGGGTACGACAACGCTTTAGGGGGAGCGTACGTGTGAGGGCGCAGGTTAGCGTTAGCGTACGGGTTAGGATTAGGGGACGGGTGAGGGTCAGGCTTCGGGGAAGTGTTAGGGTTAGGGTTCGGGCTAGGGTTAGGGTTAGGGAACGGGGACGGTTTAGGGTCCAGGTGAGGGTACGACAACGCTTTAGGGGGAGCGTACGTGTGAGGGCGCGGGTTAGCGTTAGCGTACGGGTTAGGATTAGGGGACGGGTGAGGGTCAGGCTTCGGGGAAGGGTTAGGGTTAGGGTTTGGGCTAGGGTTAGGGTTAGGGGACGGGGACGGTTTAGGGTCCAGGTGAGGGTACGACAACGCTTTAGGTGGAGCGTACATGTGAGGGCGCGGGTTAGCATTAGCGTACAGGTTAGGAATAGGGGAAGGGTGAGGGTCAGGCTTCGGGGAAGGGTTAGGGTTCGGGCTAGGGTTAGGCTTAGGGGACGGGGACGGTTTACGGTCCAGGTGAGGGTACGACAACGCTTTAGGGGCAGCGTACGTGTGAGGGCGCGGGATAGCGTTAGCGTACGTGTTAGGATTAGGGGACGGGTGAGGGTCAGGCTTCGGGGAAGGGTTAGGGTTAGGGTTCGGGCTAGGGTTAGGGTTAGGGGACGGGGACGGTTTAGGGTCCAGGTGAGGGTACGACATCGCTTTAGGGTGAGCGTACGTGTGAGGGCATGGGTTAGCATTAGCGTATGGGTTAGGATTAGGGGATGGGTGTGGGTCAGGCTTCGGGGAAGGGTTAGGGTTAGGGTTCGGGCTAGGGTTAGGGTTAGGGGACGGGTACGGTTTAGGGTCCAGGTGAGGGTACGACATCGCTTTAGGGTGAGCGTACGTGTGAGGGCGCGGGTTAGCGTTAGCGTACGGGTTAGGATTAGGGGACGGGTGAGGGTCAGGCTTCGGGGAAGGGTTAGGGTTAGGGTTCGGGCTAGGGTTAGGGTTAGGGGACGGGGACGGTTTAGGGTCCAGGCGAGGGTACGACAACGCTTTAGGTGGAGCGTACGTGTGAGGGCGCGGGTTAGCGTTAGCATACGGGTTAGGATTAGGGGAAGGGTGAGGGTCAGGCTTCGGGGAAGGGTTAGGGTTAGGGTTCGGGCTAGGGTTAGGGTTAGGGGACGGGGACGGTTTAGGGTCCAGGTGAGGGTACGACAACGCTTTAGGGGGAGCGTACGTGTGAGGGCGCGGGTTAGCGTTAGCGTACGGGTTAGGATTAGGGGACGGGTGAGGGTCAGGCTTCGGGGAAGCGTTAGGGTTAGGGTTCGGGCTAGGGTTAGGGTTAGGGGACGGGGACGGTTTAGGGTCCAGGTGAGGGTACGACAACGCTTTAGGGGGAGCGTACCTGTGAGGGCGCGGGTTAGCGTTAGCGTACCGGTTAGGATTAGGGGAAGGGTGAGGGTCAGGCTTCGGGGAAGGGTTAGGGTTAGGGTTCGGGCTAGGGTTAGTGTTAGGGGACGGGGACGGTTTAGGGTCCAGGTGAGGGTACGACAACGCTTTAGGGGGAGCGTACGTGTGAGGGCGCGGGTTAGCGTTAGCGTACGTGTTAGGATTAGGGAAAGGGTGAGGGTCAGGCTTCGGGGAAGTTTTAGCGTTAGGGTTCGGGCTAGGGTTAGGGTTAGGGGACGGGGACGGTTTAGGGTCCAGGTGAGGGTACGACAATGCTTTAGGGGGAGCGTACGTGTCAGGGCGCGGGTTAGCGTTAGCGTTCGGGTTAGGATTAGGGGACGGGTGAGGGTCAGGCTTCAGGGAAGGGTTAGGGTTAGGGTTCGGGCTAGGGTTAGGGTTAGGGGATGGGGACGGTTTAGGGTTCAGATGAGGGTACGACAACGCTTTAGGGGGAGCGTACGTGTGAGGGCGCGGGTTAGCGTTAGCGGACGGGTTAGGATTAGGGGACGGGTGAGGGTCAGGCTTCGGGGAAGGGTTAGGGTTAGGGTTCGGGCTAGGCTTAGGGTTAGGGGACGGGGACGGTTTAGGGTCCAGGTGAGGGTACGACAACGCTTTAGGGGGAGCGTACGTGTGAGGGCGCGGGTTAGCGTTAGCGTACCGTTTAGGATTAGGGGAAGGGTGAGGGTCAGGCTTCGGGGAAGGGTTAGGGTTAGGGTTCGGGCTAGTGTTAGGGTTAGGGGACGGGGACGGTTTAGGGTCCAGGTGAGGGTACGACAACGCTTTAGGGGGAGCGTACGTGTGAGGGCTTGGGTTAGCGTTAGCGTACGGGTTATGATTAGGGGACGGGTGAGGGTCAGGCTTCGGGGAAGGGTTAGGGTTAGGGTTCGGGCTAGGGTTAGGGTTAGGGGATGCGGACGGTTTAGGGTCCAGGTGAGGGTACGACAACACTTTAGGGGGCGCGTACGTGTGAGGGCGCGGGTTAGCGCTAGCGTACGGTTTAGGATTAGGGGACGGGTGAGGGTCAGGCTTCGGAGAAGGGTTAGGGTTAGGGTTCGGGCTAGGGTTAGGGGTAGGGGACGGGGATGGTTTAGGGTCCAAGTGAGGGTACGACAACGCTTTAGGGGGAGCGTACGTGTGAGGGCGCGGGTTAGCGTTAGCGTATGGGTTAGGATTAGGGGAAGGGTGAGGGTCAGGCTTCGGGGAAGGGTTAGGGTTAGGGTTCGGGCTAGGGTTAGGGTTAGAGGACGGGGACGGTTTAGGGTCCAGGTGAGGGTACGACAATGCTTTACTTGGATCGTACGTGTGAGGACGCGGGTTAGCGTTAGCGTACGGGTTAGGATTAGGGGACGGGTGAGGGTCAGGCTTCGGGGAAGTGTTAGGGTTAGGGTTCTGGCTAGGGTTAGGGTTAGGGGACGGGGACGGTTTAGGGTCCAGGTGAGGGTACGACAGCGCTTTGGGGGGAGCGTACGTGTGAGGGCGCGGGTTAGCGTTAGCGTACGGGTTAGGATTAGGGGACGGGTGAGGGTCAGGCTTCGGGGAAGGGTTAGGGTTAGGGTTCGGGCTAGGTTTAGGGTTAGGGGACGGGGACGGTTTAGGGTCCAGATGAGGGTACGACAACGCTTTAGGGGGAGCGTACGTGTGAGGGCGTGGGTTAGCGTTAGCGTACCGTTTAGGATTAGGGGAAGGGTGAGGGTCAGGCTTCGGGGAAGGGTTAGGGTTAGGGTTCGGGCTAGGGTTAGGGTTAGGGGACGGGGACGGTTTAGGGTCCAGGTGAGGGTACGACAACGCTTTAGGGGGAGCGTACGTGTGAGGGCCTGGGTTAGCGTTAGCGTACGGGTTAGGATTAGGGGACGGGTGAGGGTCAGGCTTCGGGGAAGGGTTAGGGTTAGGGTTCGGGCTAGGGTTAGGGTTAGGGGATGGGGACGGTTTAGGGTCCAGGTGAGGGTACGACAACACTTTAGGGGGCGCGTACGTGTGAGGGCGCGGGTTAGCGTTAGCGTACGGTTTAGGATTAGGGGACGGGTGAGGGTCAGGCTTCGGAGAAGGGTTAGGGTTAGGGTTCGGGCTAGGGTTAGGGGTAGGGGACGGGGATGGTTTAGGGTCCAAGTGAGGGTACGACAACGCTTTAGGGGGAGCGTACGTGTGAGGGCGTGGGTTAGCGTTAGCGTATGGGTTAGGATTAGGGGACGGGTGAGGGTCAGGCTTCGGGGAAGGGTTAGGGTTAGGGTTCGGGCTAGGGTTAGGGTTAGAGGACGGGGACGGTTTAGGGTCCAGGTGAGGGTACGACAATGCTTTACTTGGATCGTACGTGTGAGGACGCGGGTTAGCGTTAGCGTACGGGTTAGGATTAGGGGACGGGTGAGGGTCAGGCTTCGGGGAAGGGTTAGGGTTAGGGTTCGGGCTAGGGTTAGGGTTAGGGGATGGGGACGGTTTAGGGTCCAGGTGAGGGTATGACAACGCTTTAGGGGGAGTGTACGTGTGAGGGCGTGGGTTAGCGTTACCGTACGGGTTAGGATTAGGGGACGGGTGAGGGTCAGGTTTCGGGGAAGTGTTAGGGTTAGGGTTTAGGCTAGGGTTAGGGTTAGGGGACGGGGACGGTTTAGGGTCCAGGTGAGGGTTCAACAACGCTTTAGGGGGAGCGTACGTGTGAGGGCGTGGGTTAGCGTTAGCGTATGGGTTAGGATTAGGGGACGGGTGAGGGTCAGGCTTCGGAGAAGGGTTAGGGTTAGGGTTCGGGCTAGGGTTAGGGGTAGGGGACGGAGACGGTTTAGGGTCCAGGTGAGGGTACGACAACGCTTTAGGGGGAGCATACGTGTGAGGGCGCGGGTTAGCGTTAGCGTACGGGTTAGGAGTAGGGGAAGGGTGAGGGTCAGGCTTCGGGGAAGGGTTAGGGTTAGGTTTCGGGCTAGGGTTTGGGTTAGGTGACGGGGACGGTTTAGGGTCCAGGTGAGGGTACGACAACGCTTTAGGGGGAGCGTACGTGTGAGGGCGCGGGTTAGCGTTAGCGTACGGGTTAGGATTAGGGGACGGGTGAGGGTCAGGCTTCGGGGAAGTGTTAGGGTTAGGGTTCTGGCTAGGGTTAGGGTTAGGGGACGGGGACGGTTTAGGGTCCAGGTGAGGGTACGACAGCGCTTTGGGGGGAGCGTACGTGTGAGGGCGCGGGTTAGCGTTAGCGTACGGGTTAGGATTAGGGGACGGGTGAGGGTCAGGCTTCGGGGAAGGGTTAGGGTTAGGGTTCGGGCTAGGCTTAGGGTTAGGGGACGGGGACGGTTTAGGGTCCAGGTGAGGGTACGACAACGCTTTAGGGGGAGCGTACGTGTGAGGGCGCGGGTTAGCGTTAGCGTACGGGTTAGGATTAGGGGAAGGGTGAGGGTCAGGCTTCGGGGAAGTGTTAGGGATAGGGTTCGGGCTAGGGTTACGGTTAGGGGACGGGGACGGTTTAGGGTCCAGGTGAGGGTACGACAATGCTTTACTTGGAGCGTACGTGTGAGGGCGCGGGTTAGCGTTAGCGTATGGGTTAGGATTAGGGGAAGGGTGAGCGTCAGGCTTCGGGGAATTTTTAGTGTTAGGGTTCGGGCTAAGGTTAGGTTTAGGGAACGGGAACGGTTTAGGGTCCAGGTGAGGGTACGACAACGCTTTAGGGGGAGCGTACGTGTGAGGGCGCGGGTTAGCGTTAGCGTACGGGATAGGAGTAGGGGACGGGTGAGGGTCAGGCTTCGGGGAAGTGTTAGGGTTAGGGTTCTGGCTAGGGTTAGGGTTAGGGGACGGGGACGGTTTAGGGTCCAGGTGAGGGTACGACAGCGCTTTAGGGGGAGCGTACGTGTGAGGGCGCGGGTTAGCGTTAGCGTACGGGTTAGGATTAGGGGACGGGTGAGGGTCAGGCTTCGGGGAAGGGTTAGGGTTAGGGTTCGGGCTAGGCTTAGGGTTAGGGGACGGGGACGGTTTAGGGTCCAGGTGAGGGTACGACAACGCTTTAGGGGGAGCGTACGTGTGAGGGCGCGGGTTAGCGTTAGCGTACGGGTTAGGATTAGGGGACGGGTGAGGGTCAGGCTTCGGGGAAGGGTTAGGGTTAGGGTTTAGGCTAGGATTAGGGTTAGGGGACGGGGACGGTTTAGGGTCCAGGTGAGAGTACGACAATGCTTTAGGTGGAGCGTATGTTTGAGGGCGCGGGTTAGCGTTAGCGTACGGGTTAGGATTAGGGGAAGGGTGAGGGTCAGGCTTCGGGGAAGTGTTAGGGTTAGGGTTCGGGCTAGGGTTAGGGTTAGGGGACGGGGACGGTTTAGGGTCCAGGTGAGGGTACGACAACGCTTTAGGGGGAGCGTACGTGTGAGGGCGCGGGTTAGCGTTAGCGTACGGGTTAGGATTAGGGGACGGGTGAGGGTCAGGCTTCGGGGAAGTGTTAGGGTTAGGGTTCGGGCTAGGGTTAGGGTTAGGGGACGGGGACGGTTTAGGGTCCAGGTGAGGGAACGACAACGCTTTAGGGGGAGCGTACGTGTGAGGGCGCGGGTTAGCGTTAGCGTACCGGTTAGGATTAGGAGACGGGTGAGGGTCAGGCTTCGGGGAAGGGTTAGGGTTAGGGTTCCGGCTAGGGTTAGGGTTAGGGGACGGGGACGGTTTAGGGTCCAGGTGAGGGTACGACAACGCTTTAGGTGGAGCGTACATGTGAGGGCGCGGGTTAGCGTTAGCGTACAGGTTAGGATTACGGGAAGGGTGAGGGTCAGGCTTCGGGGAAGGGTTAGGTTTCGGCCTAGGGTTAGGGTTAGGGGACGGGGACGGTTTAGGGTCCAGGTGAGGGTACGACAACGCTTTAGGGGGAGCGTACGTGTGAGGGCGCGTGTTAGCGTTAGCGTACGGGTTAGGATTAGGGGACGGGTGAGGGTCAGGCTTCGGGGAAGGGTTAGGGTTAGGGTTCGGGCTAGGGTTAGGGTTAGGGGACGGGGACGGTTTAGGGTCCAGGTGAGGGTACGACAATGCTTTAGGGGGCGCGTACGTGTGAGGGCGCGGTTCAGCATTAGCGTACGGTTTAGGATTCGGGGACGGGTGAGGGTCAGGCTTCGGGGAAGGGTTAGGGTTAGGGTTCGGGCTAGGGTTAGGGTTAGGGGACGTGGACGGTTTAGGGTCCAGGTGAGGGTACGACAACGCTTTAGGGGGAGCGTACGTGTGAGGGCGCGGGTTAGCGTTAGCGTATGGGTTAGGATTAGGGGACGGGTGAGGGTCAGGCTTCGGGGAAGGGTTAGGGTTAGGGTTCGGGCTAGGGTTTGGTTTAGGGGACGGGGACGGTTTAGGGTCCAGGTGAGGGTACGAGAACGCTTTAGGTGGAGCGTACGTGTGAGGGCGCGGGTTAGCGTTAGCGTACGGGTTAGGATTAGGGGACGGGTGAGGGTCAGTTTTCGGGGAAGTGTTAGGGTTAGGGTTCGGGCTAAGGTTAGGGTTAGGGGACGGGGACGGTTTAGGGTCCAGGTGAGGGTACGACAACGCTTTAGGTGGAGCGTACGTGTGAGGGCGCGGGTTAGCGTTAGCGTACAGTTTAGGATTAGGGGACGGGTGAGGGTCAGGCTTCGGGGAAGGGTTAGGGTTAGGGTTCGGGCTAGGGTTAGGGGACAGGGACGGTTTAGGGTCCAGGTGAGGGTACGACAACGCTTTAGGGGGCGCGTACGTGTGAGGGCGCGGGTTAGCGTTAGCGTTCGGGTTAGGATTAGGGGACGGGTGAGGGTCAGGCTTCAGGGAAGGGTTAGGGTTAGGGTTCGGGCTAGGGTTAGGGTTAGGGGACGGGGACGGTTTAGGGTTCAGATGAGGGTACGACAACGCTTTAGGGGGAGCGTACGTGTGAGGGCGCGGGTTAGCGTTAGCGGACGGGTTAGGATTAGGGGACGGGTGAGGGTCAGGCTTCGGGGAAGGGTTAGGGTTAGGGTTCGGGCTAGGCTTAGGGTTAGGGGACGGGGACGGTTTAGGGTCCAGGTGAGGGTACGACAACACTTTAGGGGGCGCGTACGTGTGAGGGCGCGGGTTAGCGTTAGCGTACGGTTTAGGATTAGGGGACGGGTGAGGGTCAGGCTTCAGGGAAGTGTTAGGGTTAGGGTTCGGGCTAGGGTTAGGGTTAGGGGACGGGGACGGTTTAGGGTCTAGGTGAGGGTACGACAACGCTTTAATTGGAGCGTACGTGTGAGGGCGCGGGTTAGCGTTAGCGTACGGGTTAGGATTAGGGGACGGGTGAGGGTCAGGCTTCGGGGAAGGGTTAGGGTTAGGGTTTGGGCTAGGGTTAGGGTTAGGGGACGGGGACGGTTTAGGGTCCAGGTGAGAGTACGACAACGCTTTAGGGGGAGCGTACGTGTGAGGGCGCGGGTTAGCGTTAGCGTATGGGTTAGGATTAGGGGAAGGGTGAGGGTCAGGCTTCGGGGAAGGGTTAGGGTTAGGGTTCGGGCTAGGGTTAGGGTTAGGGGACGGGGACGGTTTAGGGTCCAGGTGAGGGTACGACAACGCTTTAGGGGGAGCGTACGTGTGAGGGCGCGGGTTAGCGTTAGCGTACGGGTTAGGATTAGGAGACGGGTGAGGGTCAGGCTTCGGGGAAGTGTTAGGGTTAGGGTTCGGGCTAGGGTTAGGGTTAGGGGACGGGGACGGTTTAGGGTCCAGGTGAGGGTACGACAACGCTTTAGGGGGAGCGTACGTGTGAGGGCGCGGTTTAGCGTTAGCGTACGGGTTAGGATTACGGGACGGGTGAGGGTCAGGCTTCGGGGAAGGGTTAGGGTTAGGGTTTGGGTTAGGGTTAGGGTTAGGGGACGGGGACGGTTTAGGGTCCAGGTGAGGGTACGACAACGCTTTAGGTGGAGAGTACATGTGAGGGCGCGGGTTAGCATTAGCGTACAGGTTAGGAATAGGGGAAGGGTGAGGGTCAGGCTTCGGGGAAGGGTTAGGGTTCGGGCTAGGGTTAGGCTTAGGGGACGGGGACGGTTTACGGTCCAGGTGAGGGTACGACAACGCTTTAGGGGGAGTGTACGTGTGAGGGCGCGGGATAGCGTTAGCGTACGGGTTAGGATTAGGGGACGGGTGAGGGTCAGGCTTCGGGGAAGGTTTAGGGTTAGGGTTCGGGCTAGGGTTAGGGTTAGGGGACGGGGACGGTTTAGGGTCCAGGTGAGTGTACGACAATGCTTTAGGGGGCGCGTACGTGTGAGGGCGCGGTTTAGCATTAGCGTACGGTTTAGGATTCGGGGACGGGTGAGGGTCAGGCTTCGGGGAAGGGTTAGGGTTAGGGTTCGGGCTAGGGTTAGGGTTAGGGGACGTGGACGGTTTAGGGTCCAGGTGAGGGTACGACAACGCTTTAGGGGGAGCGTACGTGTGAGGGCGCGGGTTAGCGTTAGCGTACGGGTTAGGATTAGGGGACGGGTGAGGGTCAGGCTTCGGGGAAGGGTTAGGGTTGGGTTCGGGCTAGGGTTAGGGTTAGGGGATGTGGACGGTTTAGGGTCCAGGTGAGGGTACGACAACGCTTTAGGTGGAGCGTACGTGTGAGGGCGCGGGTTAGCGTTAGCGTACGGGTTAGGATTAGGGGACGGGTGTGGGTCAGTTTTCGGGGAAGTGTTAGGGTTAGGGTTCGGGCTAGGGTTAGGGGACGGGGACGGTTTAGGGTCCAGGTGAGGGTACGACAACGCTTTAGGGGGCACGTACGTGTGAGGGCGCGGGTTAGCGTTAGCGTACGGGTTAGGATTAGGGGACGGGTGTGGGTCAGGCTTCGGGGAAGGGTTAGGTTTAGGGTTCGGGCTAGGGTTAGGGTTAGGGGACGGGGATGGTTTAGGGTCCAGGTGAGTGTACGACATCGCTTTAGGGTGAGCGTACGTGTGAGGGCATGGGTTAGCATTAGCGTATGGGTTAGGATTAGGGGATGGGTGAGGGTCAGGCTTCGGGGAAGGGTTAGGGTTAGGGTTCGGGCTAGGGTTAGGGTTAGGGGACGGGGACGTTTTAGGGTCCATGTGAGGGTACGACATCGCTTTAGGGTGAGCGTACGTGTGAGGGCGCGGGTTAGCGTTAGCGTACGGGTTAGGATTAGGGGACGGGTGAGGGTCAGGCTTCGGGGAAGGGTTAGGGTTAGGGTTCGGGCTAGGGTTAGGGTTAGGGGACGGGGACGGTTTAGGGTCCAGGTGAGGGTACGACAACGCTTTAGGTGGAGCGTACGTGTGAGGGCGCGGGTTTGCGTTAGCATACGGGTTAGGATTAGGGGAAGGGTGAGGGTCAGGCTTCGGGGAAGGGTTAGGGTTAGGGTTCGGGCTAGGGTTAGGGTTAGGGGACGGGGACGGTTTTGGGTCCAGGTGAGGGTACGACAACGCTTTAGGGGGAGCGTACGTGTGAGGGCGCGGGTTAGCGTTAGCGTACGGGTTAGGATTAGGGGACGGTTGAGGGTCAGGCTTCGGGGAAGGGTTAGGATTAGGGTTCGGGCTAGGGTTAGGGTTAGGGGACGGGGACGGTTTAGGGTTCAGATGAGGGTACGACAACGCTTTAGGGGGAGCGTACGTGTGAGGGCGCGGGTTAGCGTTAGCAGACGGGTTAGGATTAGGGGACGGGTGAGGGTCAGGCTTCGGGGAAGGGTTAGGGTTAGGGTTCGGGCTAGGCTTAGGGTTAGGGGACGGGGACGGTTTAGGGTCCAGGTGAGGGTACGACAACGCTTTAGGGGGAGCGTACGTGTGACGGCGCGGGTTAGCGTTAGCGTACGGGTTAGGATTAGGGGACGGGTGAGTGTCAGGCTTCGGGGAAGTGTTAGGGTTAGGGTTCGGGCTAGGGTTAGGGTTAGGGGACGGGGACGGTTTAGGGTCCAGGTGAGGGTACGACAATGCTTTACTTGGAGCGTACGTGTGAGGGCGCGGGTTAGCGTTAGCGTACGGGTTAGGATTAGGGGAAGGGTGAGCGTCAGGCTTCGGGGAATTTTTAGTGTTAGGGTTCGGGCTAAGGTTAGGTTTAGGGGACGGGGACGGTTTAGGGTCCAGGTGAGGGTACGACAACGCTTTACTTGGAGCGTACGTGTGAGGGCGCGGGTTAGCGTTAGCGTACGGGTTAGGATTAGGGGACGGGTGAGGGTCAGGCTTCTGGGAAGGGTTAGGGTTAGGGTTCGGGCTAGGGTTAGGGTTAGGGGACGGGGACAGTTTAGGGTCCAGGTGAGGGTACGACAACGCTTTAGGGGGAGCGTACGAGTGAGGGTGCGGGTTAGCGTTAGCGTACGGGTTAGGATTAGGGGACGGGTGAGGGTCAGGCTTCGGGGAAGGGTTAGGGTTAGGGTTTGGGCTAGGGTTAGGGTTAGGGGACGGGGACGGTTTAGGGTCCAGGTGAGAGTACGACAACGCTTTAGGTGGAGCGTACGTGTGAGGGCGCGGGTTAGCGTTAGCGTACGGGTTAGGATTAGGGGAAGGGTGAGGGTCAGGCTTCGGGGAAGGGTTAGGGTTAGGGTTCGGGCTAGGGTTAGGGTTAGGGGACGGGGACGGTTTAGGGTCCAGGTGAGGGTACGACAACGCTTTAGGGGGAGCGTACGTGTGAGGGCGCAGGTTAGCGTTAGCGTACGGGTTAGGATTAGGGGACGGGTGAGGGTCAGGCTTCGGGGAAGTGTTAGGGTTAGGGTTCGGGCTAGGGTTAGGGTTAGGGAACGGGGACGGTTTAGGGTCCAGGTGAGGGTACGACAACGCTTTAGGGGGAGCGTACGTGTGAGGGCGCGGGTTAGCGTTAGCGTACGGGTTAGGATTAGGGGACGGGTGAGGGTCAGGCTTCGGGGAAGGTTTAGGGTTAGGGTTTGGGCTAGGGTTAGGGTTAGGGGACGGGGACGGTTTAGGGTCCAGGTGAGGGTACGACAACGCTTTAGGTGGAGCGTACATGTGAGGGCGCGGGTTAGCATTAGCGTACAGGTTAGGAATAGGGGAAGGGTGAGGGTCAGGCTTCGGGGAAGGGTTAGGGTTTGGGCTAGGGTTAGGCTTAGGGGACGGGGACAGTTTACGGTCCAGGTGAGGGTACGACAACGCTTTAGGGGCAGCGTACGTGTGAGGGCGCGGGATAGCGTTAGCGTACGTGTTAGGATTAGGGGACGGGTGAGGGTCAGGCTTCGGGGAAGGGTTAGGGTTAGGGTTCGGGCTAGGGTTAGGGTTAGGGGACGGGGACGGTTTAGGGTCCAGGTGAGGGTACGACATCGCTTTAGGGTGAGCGTACGTGTGAGGGCATGGGTTAGCATTAGCGTATGGGTTAGGATTAGGGGATGGGTGTGGGTCAGGCTTCGGGGAAGGGTTAGGGTTAGGGTTCGGGCTAGGGTTAGGGTTAGGGGACGGGTACGGTTTAGGGTCCAGGTGAGGGTACGACATCGCTTTAGGGTGAGCGTACGTGTGAGGGCGCGGGTTAGCGTTAGCGTACGGGTTAGGATTAGGGGACGGGTGAGGGTCAGGCTTCGGGGAAGGGTTAGGGTTAGGGTTCGGGCTAGGGTTAGGGTTAGGGGACGGGGACGGTTTAGGGTCCAGGCGAGGGTACGACAACGCTTTAGGTGGAGCGTACGTGTGAGGGCGCGGGTTAGCGTTAGCATACGGGTTAGGATTAGGGGAAGGGTGAGGGTCAGGCTTCGGGGAAGGGTTAGGGTTAGGGTTCGGGCTAGGGTTAGGGTTAGGGGACGGGGACGGTTTAGGGTCCAGGTGAGGGTACGACAACGCTTTAGGGGGAGCGTACGTGTGAGGGCGCGGGTTAGCGTTAGCGTACGGGTTAGGATTAGGGGACGGGTGAGGGTCAGGCTTCGGGGAAGCGTTAGGGTTAGGGTTCGGGCTAGGGTTAGGGTTAGGGGACGGGGACGGTTTAGGGTCCAGGTGAGGGTACGACAACGCTTTAGGGGGAGCGTACCTGTGAGGGCGCGGGTTAGCGTTAGCGTACCGGTTAGGATTAGGGGAAGGGTGAGGGTCAGGCTTCGGGGAAGGGTTAGGGTTAGGGTTCGGGCTAGGGTTAGTGTTAGGGGACGGGGACGGTTTAGGGTCCAGGTGAGGGTACGACAACGCTTTAGGGGGAGCGTACGTGTGAGGGCGCGGGTTAGCGTTAGCGTACGTGTTAGGATTAGGGAAAGGGTGAGGGTCAGGCTTCGGGGAAGTTTTAGCGTTAGGGTTCGGGCTAGGGTTAGGGTTAGGGGACGGGGACGGTTTAGGGTCCAGGTGAGGGTACGACAATGCTTTAGGGGGAGCGTACGTGTCAGGGCGCGGGTTAGCGTTAGCGTTCGTGTTAGGATTAGGGGACGGGTGAGGGTCAGGCTTCAGGGAAGGGTTAGGGTTAGGGTTCGGGCTAGGGTTAGGGTTAGGGGATGGGGACGGTTTAGGGTTCAGATGAGGGTACGACAACGCTTTAGGGGGAGCGTACGTGTGAGGGCGCGGGTTAGCGTTAGCGGACGGGTTAGGATTAGGGGACGGGTGAGGGTCAGGCTTCGGGGAAGGGTTAGGGTTAGGGTTCGGGCTAGGCTTAGGGTTAGGGGACGGGGACGGTTTAGGGTCCAGGTGAGGGTACGACAACGCTTTAGGGGGAGCGTACGTGTGAGGGCGCGGGTTAGCGTTAGCGTACCGTTTAGGATTAGGGGAAGGGTGAGGGTCAGGCTTCGGGGAAGGGTTAGGGTTAGGGTTCGGGCTAGTGTTAGGGTTAGGGGACGGGGACGGTTTAGGGTCCAGGTGAGGGTACGACAACGCTTTAGGGGGAGCGTACGTGTGAGGGCTTGGGTTAGCGTTAGCGTACGGGTTATGATTAGGGGACGGGTGAGGGTCAGGCTTCGGGGAAGGGTTAGGGTTAGGGTTCGGGCTAGGGTTAGGGTTAGGGGATGGGGACGGTTTAGGGTCCAGGTGAGGGTACGACAACACTTTAGGGGGCGCGTACGTGTGAGGGCGCGGGTTAGCGCTAGCGTACGGTTTAGGATTAGGGGACGGGTGAGGGTCAGGCTTCGGAGAAGGGTTAGGGTTAGGGTTCGGGCTAGGGTTAGGGGTAGGGGACGGGGATGGTTTAGGGTCCAAGTGAGGGTACGACAACGCTTTAGGGGGAGCGTACGTGTGAGGGCGCGGGTTAGCGTTAGCGTATGGGTTAGGATTAGGGGAAGGGTGAGGGTCAGGCTTCGGGGAAGGGTTAGGGTTAGGGTTCGGGCTAGGGTTAGGGTTAGAGGACGGGGACGGTTTAGGGTCCAGGTGAGGGTACGACAATGCTTTACTTGGATCGTACGTGTGAGGACGCGGGTTAGCGTTAGCGTACGGGTTAGGATTAGGGGACGGGTGAGGGTCAGGCTTCGGGGAAGTGTTAGGGTTAGGGTTCTGGCTAGGGTTAGGGTTAGGGGACGGGGACGGTTTAGGGTCCAGGTGAGGGTACGACAGCGTTTTGGGGGGAGCGTACGTGTGAGGGCGCGGGTTAGCGTTAGCGTACGGGTTAGGATTAGGGGACGGGTGAGGGTCAGGCTTCGGGGAAGGGTTAGGGTTAGGGTTCGGGCTAGGGTTAGGGTTAGGGGACAGGGACGGTTTAGGGTCCAGGTGAGGGTACGACAACGCTTTAGGGGGAGCGTACGTGTGAGGGCGCGGGTTAGCGTTAGCGTACCGGTTAGGATTAGGGGAAGGGTGAGGGTCAGGCTTCGGGGAAGTGTTAGGGATAGGGTTCGGGCTAGGGTTACGGTTAGGCGACGGGGACGGTTTAGGGTCCAGGTGAGGGTACGACAATGCTTTACTTGGAGCGTACGTGTGAGGGCGCGGGTTAGCGTTAGCGTATGGGTTAGGATTAGGGGAAGGGTGAGCGTCAGGCTTCGGGGAATTTTTAGTGTTAGGGTTCGGGCTAAGGTTAGGTTTAGGGGACGGGGACGGTTTAGGGTCCAGGTGAGGGTACGACAACGCTTTAGGGGGAGCGTACGTGTGAGGGCGCGGGTTAGCGTTAGCGTACGGGATAGGAGTAGGGGACGGGTGAGGGTCAGGCTTCGGGGAAGTGTTAGGGTTAGGGTTCTGGCTAGGGTTAGGGTTAGGGGACGGGGACGGTTTAGGGTCCAGGTGAGGGTACGACAGCGCTTTAGGGGGAGCGTACGTGTGAGGGCGCGGGTTAGCGTTAGCGTACGGGTTAGGATTAGGGGACGGGTGAGGGTCAGGCTTCGGGGAAGGGTTAGGGTTAGGGTTCGGGCTAGGCTTAGGGTTAGGGGACGGGGACGGTTTAGGGTCCAGGTGAGGGTACGACAACGCTTTAGGGGGAGCGTACGTGTGAGGGCGCGGGTTAGCGTTAGCGTACGGGTTAGGATTAGGGGACGGGTGAGGGTCAGGCTTCGGGGAAGGGTTAGGGTTAGGGTTTGGGCTAGGATTAGGGTTAGGGGACGGGGACGGTTTAGAGTCCAGGTGAGAGTACGACAACGCTTTAGGTGGAGCGTACGTTTGAGGGCGCGGGTTAGCGTTAGCGTACGGGTTAGGATTAGGGGAAGGGTGAGGGTCAGGCTTCGGGGAAGGGTTAGGGTTAGGGTTCGGGCTAGGGTTAGGGTTAGGGGACGGGGACGGTTTAGGGTCCAGGTGAGGGTACGACAACGCTTTAGGGGGAGCGTACGTGTGAGGGCGCGGGTTAGCGTTAGCGTACGGGTTAGGATTAGGGGACGGGTGAGGGTCAGGCTTCGGGGAAGTGTTAGGGTTAGGGTTCGGGCTAGGGTTAGGGTTAGGGGACGGGGACGGTTTAGGGTCCAGGTGAGGGAACGACAATGCTTTAGGGGGCGCGTACGTGTGAGGGCGCGGTTCAGCATTAGCGTACGGTTTAGGATTCGGGGACGGGTGAGGGTCAGGCTTCGGGGAAGGGTTAGGGTTAGGGTTCGGGCTAGGGTTAGGGTTAGGGGACGTGGACGGTTTAGGGTCCAGGTGAGGGTACGACAACGCTTTAGGGGGAGCGTACGTGTGAGGGCGCGGGTTAGCGTTAGCGTATGGGTTAGGATTAGGGGACGGGTGAGGGTCAGGCTTCGGGGAAGGGTTAGGGTTAGGGTTCGGGCTAGGGTTTGGGTTAGGGGACGGGGACGGTTTAGGGTCCAGGTGAGGGTACGAGAACGCTTTAGGTGGAGCGTACGTGTGAGGGCGCGGGTTAGCGTTAGCGTACGGGTTAGGATTAGGGGACGGGTGAGGGTCAGTTTTCGGGGAAGTGTTAGGGTTAGGGTTCGGGCTAAGGTTAGGGTTAGGGGACGGGGACGGTTTAGGGTCCAGGTGAGGGTACGACAACGCTTTAGGTGGAGCGTACGTGTGAGGGCGCGGGTTAGCGTTAGCGTACGGTTTAGGATTAGGGGACGGGTGAGGGTCAGGCTTCGGGGAAGGGTTAGGGTTAGGGTTCGGGCTAGGGTTAGGGGACAGGGACGGTTTAGGGTCCAGGTGAGGGTACGACAACGCTTTAGGGGGCGCGTACGTGTGAGGGCGCGGGTTAGCGTTAGCGTACGGGTTAGGATTAGGGGACGGGTGAGGGTCAGGCTTCGGGGAAGTGTTAGGGTTAGGGTTCTGGCTAGGGTGAGGGTTAGGGGACGGGGACGGTTTAGGGTCCAGGTGAGGGTACGACAGCGCTTTGGGGGGAGCGTACGTGTGAGGGCGCGGGTTAGCGTTAGCGTACGGGTTAGGATTAGGGGACGGGTGAGGGTCAGGCTTCGGGGAAGGGTTAGGGTTAGGGTTCGGGCTAGGCTTAGGGTTAGGGGACGGGGACGGTTTAGGGTCCAGGTGAGGGTACGACAACGCTTTAGGGGGAGCGTACGTGTGAGGGCGCGGGTTAGCGTTAGCGTACGGGTTAGGATTAGGGGAAGGGTGAGGGTCAGGCTTCGGGGAAGTGTTAGGGATAGGGTTCAGGCTAGGGTTACGGTTAGGGGACGGGGACGGTTTAGGGTCCAGGTGAGGGTACGACAATGCTTTACTTGGAGCGTACCTGTGAGGGCGCGGGTTAGCGTTAGCGTACGGGTTAGGATTACGGGAAGGGTGAGGGTCAGGCTTCGGGGAAGGGTTAGGGTTAGGGTTCGGCCTAGGGTTAGGGTTAGGGGATGGGGACGGTTTAGGGTCCAGGTGAGGGTACGACAACGCTTTAGGGGGAGCGTACGTGTGAGGGCGCGGGATAGCGTTAGCATACTGGTTAGGATTAGGGGACGGGTGAGGGTCAGGCTTCGGGGAAGGTTTAGGGTTAGGGTTCGGGCTAGGGTTAGGGTTAGGGGACGGGGACGGTTTACGGTGCAGGTGAGGGTACGACAACACTTTAGGGGGAGCGTACGTGTGAGGGCGCGTGTTAGCGTTAGCGTACGGGTTAGGATTAGGGGACGGGTGAGGGTCAGGCTTCGGGGAAGGGTTAGGGTTAGGGTTCGGGCTAGGGTTAGGGTTAGGGGACGGGGACGGTTTAGGGTCCAGGTGAGGGTACGACAATGCTTTAGGGGGCGCGTACGTGTGAGGGCGCGGTTCAGCGTTAGCGTACGGGTTAGGATTCGGGGAAGGGTGAGGGTCAGGCTTCGGGGAAGGGTTACGGTTAGGGTTCGGGCTAGGGTTAGGGTTAGGGGACGTGGACGGTTTAGGGTCCAAGTGAGGTTACGACAACGCTTTAGGGGGAGCGTACGTGTGAGGGCGCGGGTTAGCGTTAGCGTACGGGTTAGGATTAGGAGACGGGTGAGGGTCAGGCTTCGGGGAAGGGTTAGGGTTAGGGTTCGGGCTAGGGTTTGGGTTAGGGGACGGGGACGGTTTAGGGTCCAGGTGAGGGTACGAGAACGCTTTAGGTGGAGCGTACGTGTGAGGGCACGGGTTAGCGTTAGCGTACGGTTTAGGATTAGGGGACGGGTGAGGGTCAGGCTTCGGGGAAGGGTTAGGGTTAGGGTTCGGGCTAGGGTTAGGGGACAGGGACGGTTTAGGGTCCAGGTGAGGGTACGACAACGCTTTAGGGGGCGCGTACGTGTGAGGGCGCGGGTTAGCGTTAGCGTACGGGTTAGGATTAGGGGACGGGTGTGGGTCAGGCTTCGGTGAAGGGTTAGGGTTAGCGTTTGGGCTAGGGTTAGGGTTAGGGGACGGGGACGGTTTAGGGTCCAGGTGAGGGTACTACATCGCTTTAGGGTGAGCGTACGTGTGAGGGCATGGGTTAGCATTAGCGTATGGGTTAGGATTCGGGGATGGGCGTGGGTCAGGCTTCGGGGAACGGTTAGGGTTAGGGTTCGGGCTAGGGTTAGGGTTAGGGGACGGGTACAGTTTAGGGTCCAGGTGAGGGTACGACATCGCTTTAGGGTGAGCGTACGTGTGAGGGCGCAGGTTAGCGTTAGCGTACGGGTTAGGATTAGGGGACGGGTGAGGGTCAGGCTTCGGGGAAGGGTTAGGGTTAGGGTTCGGGCTAGGGTTAGGGTTAGGGGACGGGGACGGTTTAGGGTCCAGGCGAGGGTACGACAACGCTTTAGGTGGAGCGTACGTGTGAGGGCGCGGGTTAGCGTTAGCGTACGGGTTAGGATTAGGGGAAGGGTGAGGGTCAGGCTTCGGGGAAGGGTTAGGGTTAGGGTTCGGGCTAGGGTTAGGGTTAGGGGACGGGGACGGTTTAGGGTCCAGGTGAGGGTACGACAACGCTTTAGGGGGAGCGTACGTGTGAGGGTGCGGGTTAGCGTTAGCGTACGGGTTAGGATTAGGGGACGGGTGAGGGTCAGGCTTCGGGGAAGGGTTAGGGTTAGGGTTCGGGCTAGGGTTAGGGTTAGGGGACGGGGACGGTTTAGGGTCCAGGTGAGGGTACGACAACGCTTTAGGGGGAGCGTACCTGTGAGGGCGCGGGTTAGCGTTAGCGTACCGGTTAGGATTAGGGGAAGGGTGAGGGTCAGGCTTCGGGGAAGGGTTAGGGTTAGGGTTCGGGCTAGGGTTAGTGTTAGGGGACGGGGACGGTTTAGGGTCCAGGTGAGGGTACGACAACGCTTTAGGGGGAGCGTACGTGTGAGGGCGCGGGTTAGCGTTAGCGTACGTGTTAGGATTAGGGGAAGGGTGAGGGTCAGGCTTCGGGGAAGGGTTAGGGTTAGGGTTCGGGCTAGGGTTAGGGTTAGGGGACGGGGACGGTTTAGGGTCCAGGTGAGGGTACGACAATGCTTTAGGGGGAGCGTACGTGTCAGGGCGCGGGTTTGCGTTAGCGTTCGGGTTAGGATTAGGGGACGGGTGAGGGTCAGGCTTCGGGGAAGGGTTAGGGTTAGGGTTCGGGCTAGGGTTAGGGTTAGGGGACGGGGACGGTTTAGGGTTCAGATGAGGGTACGACAACGCTTTAGGGGGAGCGTACGTGTGAGGGCGCGGGTTAGCGTTAGCGGACGGGTTAGGATTAGGGGACGGGTGAGGGTCAGGCTTCGGGGAAGGGTTAGTGTTAGGGTTCGGGCTAGGCTTAGGGTTAGGGGACGGGGACGGTTTAGGGTCCAGGTGAGGGTACGACAACGCTTTAGGGGGAGCGTACGTGTGAGGGCGCGGGTTAGCGTTAGCGTACGGGTTAGGATTAGGGGACGGGTGAGGGTCAGGCTTCGGGGAAGGGTTAGGGTTAGGGTTCGGGCTAGGGTTAGGGTTAGGGGACGGGGACGGTTTAGGGTCCAGGTGAGGGTACGACAATGCTTTACTTGGAGCGTACGTGTGAGGGCGCGGGTTAGCGTTAGCGTACGGGTTAGGATTAGGGGAAGGGTGAGCGTCAGGCTTCAGGGAAGGGTTAGGGTTAGGGTTCGGGCTAGGGTTAGGGTTAGGGGACGGGGACGGTTTAGGGTTCAGATGAGGGTACGACAACGCTTTAGGGGGAGCGTACGTGTGAGGGCGCGGGTTAGCGTTAGCGGACGGGTTAGGATTAGGGGACGGGTGAGGGTCAGGCTTCGGGGAAGGGTTAGGGTTAGGGTTCGGGCTAGGGTTAGGGTTAGGGGACGGGGACAGTTTAGGGTCCAGGTGAGGGTACGACAACGCTTTAGGGGGAGCGTACGTGTGAGGGTGCTGGTTAGCGTTAGCGTACGGGTTAGGATTAGGGGACGGGTGAGGGTCAGGCTTCGGGGAAGGGTTAGGGTTAGGGTTCGGGCTAGGCTTAGGGTTAGGGGACGGGGACGGTTTAGGGTCCAGATGAGGGTACGACAATGCTTTACTTGGAGCGTACGTGTGAGGGCGCGGGTTAGCGTTAGCGTACGGGTTAGGATTAGGGGAAGGGTGAGGGTCAGGCTTCGGGGAAGGGTTAGGGTTAGGGTTCGGGCTAGGGTTAGGGTTAGGGGACGGGGACGGTTTAGGGTCCAGGTGAGGGTACGACAACGCTTTAGGGGGAGCGTACGTGTGAGGGCGCGGGTTAGCGTTAGCGTACGGGTTAGGATTAGGGGACGGGTGAGGGTCAGGCTTCGGGGAAGTGTTAGGGTTAGGGTTCGGGCTAGGGTTAGGGTTAGGGGACGGGGACGGTTTAGGGTCCAGGTGAGGGAACGACAACGCTTTAGGGGGAGCGTACGTGTGAGGGCGCGGGTTAGCGTTAGCGTACCGGTTAGGATTAGGGGACGGGTGAGGGTCAGGCTTCGGGGAAGGGTTAGGGTTAGGGTTCCGGCTAGGGTTAGGGTTAGGGGACGGGGACGGTTTAGGGTCCAGGTGAGGGTACGACAACGCTTTAGGTGGAGCGTACATGTGAGGGCGCGGGTTAGCGTTAGCGTACAGGTTAGGATTACGGGAAGGGTGAGGGTCAGGCTTCGGGGAAGGGTTAGGTTTCGGCCTAGGGTTAGGGTTAGGGGACGGGGACGGTTTAGGGTCCAGGTGAGGGTACGACAACGCTTTAGGGGGAGCGTACGTGTGAGGGCGCGTGTTAGCGTTAGCGTACGGGTTAGGATTAGGGGACGGGTGAGGGTCAGGCTTCGGGGAAAGGTTAGGGTTAGGGTTCGGGCTAGGGTTAGGGTTAGGGGACGGGGACGGTTTAGGGTCCAGGTGAGGGTACGACAATGCTTTAGGGGGCGCGTACGTGTGAGGGCGCGGTTCAGCATTAGCGTACGGTTTAGGATTCGGGGACGGGTGAGGGTCAGGCTTCGGGGAAGGGTTAGGGTTAGGGTTCGGGCTAGGGTTAGGGTTAGGGGACGTGGACGGTTTAGGGTCGAGGTGAGGGTACGACAACGCTTTAGGGGGAGCGTACGTGTGAGGGCGCGGGTTAGCGTTAGCGTATGGGTTAGGATTAGGGGACGGGTGAGGGTCAGGCTTCGGGGAAGGGTTAGGGTTAGGGTTCGGGCTAGGGTTTGGTTTAGGGGACGGGGACGGTTTAGGGTCCAGGTGAGGGTACGAGAACGCTTTAGGTGGAGCGTACGTGTGAGGGCGCGGGTTAGCGTTAGCGTACGGGTTAGGATTAGGGGACGGGTGAGGGTCAGTTTTCGGGGAAGTGTTAGGGTTAGGGTTCGGGCTAAGGTTAGGGTTAGGGGACGGGGACGGTTTAGGGTCCAGGTGAGGGTACGACAACGCTTTAGGTGGAGCGTACGTGTGAGGGCGCGGGTTAGCGTTAGCGTACAGTTTAGGATTAGGGGACGGGTGAGGGTCAGGCTTCGGGGAAGGGTTAGGGTTAGGGTTCGGGCTAGGGTTAGGGGACAGGGACGGTTTAGGGTCCAGGTGAGGGTACGACAACGCTTTAGGGGGAGCGTACGTGTGAGGGCGCGGGTTAGCGTTAGCGGACGGGTTAGGATTAGGGGACGGGTGAGGGTCAGGCTTCGGGGAAGGGTTAGGGTTAGGGTTCGGGCTAGGCTTAGGGTTAGGGGACGGGGACGGTTTAGGGTCCAGGTGAGGGTACGACAACACTTTAGGGGGCGCGTACGTGTGAGGGCGCGGGTTAGCGTTAGCGTACGGTTTAGGATTAGGGGACGGGTGAGGGTCAGGCTTCAGGGAAGGGTTAGGGTTAGGGTTCGGGCTAGGGTTAGGGTTAGGGGACGGGGACGGTTTAGGGTCTAGGTGAGGGTACGACAACGCTTTAATTGGAGCGTACGTGTGAGGGCGCGGGTTAGCGTTAGCGTACGGGTTAGGATTAGGGGACGGGTGAGGGTCAGGCTTCGGGGAAGGGTTAGGGTTAGGGTTTGGGCTAGGGTTAGGATTAGGGGACGGGGACGGTTTAGGGTCCAGGTGAGAGTACGACAACGCTTTAGGTGGAGCGTACGTGTGAGGGCGCGGGTTAGCGTTAGCGTACGGGTTAGGATTAGGTGAAGGGTGAGGGTCAGGCTTCGGGGAAGGGTTAGGGTTAGGGTTCGGGCTAGGGTTAGGGTTAGGGGACGGGGACGGTTTAGGGTCCAGGTGAGGGTACGACAACGCTTTAGGGGGAGCGTACGTGTGAGGGCGCGGGTTAGCGTTAGCGTACGGGTTAGGATTAGGAGACGGGTGAGGGTCAGGCTTCGGGGAAGTGTTAGGGTTAGGGTTCGGGCTAGGGTTAGGGTTAGGGGACGGGGACGGTTTAGGGTCCAGGTGAGGGTACGACAACGCTTTAGGGGGAGCGTACGTGTGAGGGCGCGGTTTAGCGTTAGCGTACGGGTTAGGATTACGGGACGGGTGAGGGTCAGGCTTCGGGGAAGGGTTAGGGTTAGGGTTTGGGTTAGGGTTAGGGTTAGGGGACGGGGACGGTTTAGGGTCCAGGTGAGGGTACGACAACGCTTTAGGTGGAGAGTACATGTGAGGGCGCGGGTTAGCATTAGCGTACAGGTTAGGAATAGGGGAAGGGTGAGGGTCAGGCTTCGGGGAAGGGTTAGGGTTCGGGCTAGGGTTAGGCTTAGGGGACGGGGACGGTTTACGGTCCAGGTGAGGGTACGACAACGCTTTAGGGGGAGTGTACGTGTGAGGGCGCGGGATAGCGTTAGCGTACGGGTTAGGATTAGGGGACGGGTGAGGGTCAGGCTTCGGGGAAGGTTTAGGGTTAGGGTTCGGGCTAGGGTTAGGGTTAGGGGACGGGGACGGTTTAGGGTCCAGGTGAGTGTACGACAATGCTTTAGGGGGCGCGTACGTGTGAGGGCGCGGTTTAGCATTAGCGTACGGTTTAGGATTCGGGGACGGGTGAGGGTCAGGCTTCGGGGAAGGGTTAGGGTTAGGGTTCGGGCTAGGGTTAGGGTTAGGGGACGTGGACGGTTTAGGGTCCAGGTGAGGGTACGACAACGCTTTAGGGGGAGCGTACGTGTGAGGGCGCGGGTTAGCGTTAGCGTACGGGTTAGGATTAGGGGACGGGTGAGGGTCAGGCTTCGGGGAAGGGTTAGGGTTGGGTTCGGGCTAGGGTTAGGGTTAGGGGATGTGGACGGTTTAGGGTCCAGGTGAGGGTACGACAACGCTTTACTTGGAGCGTACGTGTGAGGGCGCGGGTTAGCGTTAGCGTACGGGTTAGGATTAGGGGACGGGTGAGGGTCAGGCTTCTGGGAAGGGTTAGGGTTAGGGTTCGGGCTAGGGTTAGGGTTAGGGGACGGGGACAGTTTAGGGTCCAGGTGAGGGTACGACAACGCTTTAGGGGGAGCGTACGAGTGAGGGTGCGGGTTAGCGTTAGCGTACGGGTTAGGATTAGGGGACGGGTGAGGGTCAGGCTTCGGGGAAGGGTTAGGGTTAGGGTTTGGGCTAGGGTTAGGGTTAGGGGACGGGGACGGTTTAGGGTCCAGGTGAGAGTACGACAACGCTTTAGGTGGAGCGTACGTGTGAGGGCGCGGGTTAGCGTTAGCGTACGGGTTAGGATTAGGGGAAGGGTGAGGGTCAGGCTTCGGGGAAGGGTTAGGGTTAGGGTTCGGGCTAGGGTTAGGGTTAGGGGACGGGGACGGTTTAGGGTCCAGGTGAGGGTACGACAACGCTTTAGGGGGAGCGTACGTGTGAGGGCGCAGGTTAGCGTTAGCGTACGGGTTAGGATTAGGGGACGGGTGAGGGTCAGGCTTCGGGGAAGTGTTAGGGTTAGGGTTCGGGCTAGGGTTAGGGTTAGGGAACGGGGACGGTTTAGGGTCCAGGTGAGGGTACGACAACGCTTTAGGGGGAGCGTACGTGTGAGGGCGCGGGTTAGCGTTAGCGTACGGGTTAGGATTAGGGGACGGGTGAGGGTCAGGCTTCGGGGAAGGGTTAGGGTTAGGGTTTGGGCTAGGGTTAGGGTTAGGGGACGGGGACGGTTTAGGGTCCAGGTGAGGGTACGACAACGCTTTAGGTGGAGCGTACATGTGAGGGCGCGGGTTAGCATTAGCGTACAGGTTAGGAATAGGGGAAGGGTGAGGGTCAGGCTTCGGGGAAGGGTTAGGGTTCGGGCTAGGGTTAGGCTTAGGGGACGGGGACGGTTTACGGTCCAGGTGAGGGTACGACAACGCTTTAGGGGCAGCGTACGTGTGAGGGCGCGGGATAGCGTTAGCGTACGTGTTAGGATTAGGGGACGGGTGAGGGTCAGGCTTCGGGGAAGGGTTAGGGTTAGGGTTCGGGCTAGGGTTAGGGTTAGGGGACGGGGACGGTTTAGGGTCCAGGTGAGGGTACGACATCGCTTTAGGGTGAGCGTACGTGTGAGGGCATGGGTTAGCATTAGCGTATGGGTTAGGATTAGGGGATGGGTGTGGGTCAGGCTTCGGGGAAGGGTTAGGGTTAGGGTTCGGGCTAGGGTTAGGGTTAGGGGACGGGTACGGTTTAGGGTCCAGGTGAGGGTACGACATCGCTTTAGGGTGAGCGTACGTGTGAGGGCGCGGGTTAGCGTTAGCGTACGGGTTAGGATTAGGGGACGGGTGAGGGTCAGGCTTCGGGGAAGGGTTAGGGTTAGGGTTCGGGCTAGGGTTAGGGTTAGGGGACGGGGACGGTTTAGGGTCCAGGCGAGGGTACGACAACGCTTTAGGTGGAGCGTACGTGTGAGGGCGCGGGTTAGCGTTAGCATACGGGTTAGGATTAGGGGAAGGGTGAGGGTCAGGCTTCGGGGAAGGGTTAGGGTTAGGGTTCGGGCTAGGGTTAGGGTTAGGGGACGGGGACGGTTTAGGGTCCAGGTGAGGGTACGACAACGCTTTAGGGGGAGCGTACGTGTGAGGGCGCGGGTTAGCGTTAGCGTACGGGTTAGGATTAGGGGACGGGTGAGGGTCAGGCTTCGGGGAAGCGTTAGGGCTAGGGTTCGGGCTAGGGTTAGGGTTAGGGGACGGGGACGGTTTAGGGTCCAGGTGAGGGTACGACAACGCTTTAGGGGGAGCGTACCTGTGAGGGCGCGGGTTAGCGTTAGCGTACCGGTTAGGATTAGGGGAAGGGTGAGGGTCAGGCTTCGGGGAAGGGTTAGGGTTAGGGTTCGGGCTAGGGTTAGTGTTAGGGGACGGGGACGGTTTAGGGTCCAGGTGAGGGTACGACAACGCTTTAGGGGGAGCGTACGTGTGAGGGCGCGGGTTAGCGTTAGCGTACGTGTTAGGATTAGGGAAAGGGTGAGGGTCAGGCTTCGGGGAAGTTTTAGCGTTAGGGTTCGGGCTAGGGTTAGGGTTAGGGGACGGGGACGGTTTAGGGTCCAGGTGAGGGTACGACAATGCTTTAGGGGGAGCGTACGTGTCAGGGCGCGGGTTAGCGTTAGCGTTCGGGTTAGGATTAGGGGACGGGTGAGGGTCAGGCTTCAGGGAAGGGTTAGGGTTAGGGTTCGGGCTAGGGTTAGGGTTAGGGGATGGGGACGGTTTAGGGTTCAGATGAGGGTACGACAACGCTTTAGGGGGAGCGTACGTGTGAGGGCGCGGGTTAGCGTTAGCGGACGGTTTAGGATTAGGGGACGGGTGAGGGTCAGGCTTCGGAGAAGGGTTAGGGTTAGGGTTCGGGCTAGGGTTAGGGGTAGGGGACGGGGATGGTTTAGGGTCCAAGTGAGGGTACGACAACGCTTTAGGGGGAGCGTACGTGTGAGGGCGCGGGTTAGCGTTAGCGTATGGGTTAGGATTAGGGGAAGGGTGAGGGTCAGGCTTCGGGGAAGGGTTAGGGTTAGGGTTCGGGCTAGGGTTAGGGTTAGAGGACGGGGACGGTTTAGGGTCCAGGTGAGGGTACGACAATGCTTTACTTGGATCGTACGTGTGAGGACGCGGGTTAGCGTTAGCGTACGGGTTAGGATTAGGGGACGGGTGAGGGTCAGGCTTCGGGGAAGTGTTAGGGTTAGGGTTCTGGCTAGGGTTAGGGTTAGGGGACGGGGACGGTTTAGGGTCCAGGTGAGGGTACGACAGCGCTTTGGGGGGAGCGTACGTGTGAGGGCGCGGGTTAGCGTTAGCGTACGGGTTAGGATTAGGGGACGGGTGAGGGTCAGGCTTCGGGGAAGGGTTAGGGTTAGGGTTCGGGCTAGGGTTAGGGTTAGGGGACGGGGACGGTTTAGGGTCCAGGTGAGGGTACGACAGCGCTTTAGGGGGAGCGTACGTGTGAGGGCGCGGGTTAGCGTTAGCGTACGGGTTAGGATTAGGGGACGGGTGAGGGTCAGGCTTCGGGGAAGGGTTAGGGTTAGGGTTCGGGCTAGGCTTAGGGTTAGGGGACGGGGACGGTTTAGGGTCCAGGTGAGGGTACGACAACGCTTTAGGGGGATCGTACGTGTGAGGGCGCGGGTTAGCGTTAGCGTACGGGTTAGGATTAGGGGACGGGTGAGGGTCAGGCTTCGGGGAAGGGTTAGGGTTAGGGTTTGGGCTAGGATTAGGGTTAGGGGACGGGGACGGTTTAGGGTCCAGGTGAGAGTACGACAACGCTTTAGGTGGAGCGTACGTTTGAGGGCGCGGGTTAGCGTTAGCGTACGGGTTAGGATTAGGGGAAGGGTGAGGGTCAGGCTTCGGGGAAGGGTTAGGGTTAGGGTTCGGGCTAGGGTTAGGGTTAGGGGACGGGGACGGTTTAGGGTCCAGGTGAGGGTACGACAACGCTTTAGGGGGAGCGTACGTGTGAGGGCGCGGGTTAGCGTTAGCGTACGGGTTAGGATTAGGGGACGGGTGAGGGTCAGGCTTCGGGGAAGTGTTAGGGTTAGGGTTCGGGCTAGGGTTAGGGTTAGGGGACGGGGACGGTTTAGGGTCCAGGTGAGGGAACGACAATGCTTTAGGGGGCGCGTACGTGTGAGGGCGCGGTTCAGCATTAGCGTACGGTTTAGGATTCGGGGACGGGTGAGGGTCAGGCTTCGGGGAAGGGTTAGGGTTAGGGTTCGGGCTAGGGTTAGGGTTAGGGGACGTGGACGGTTTAGGGTCCAGGTGAGGGTACGACAACGCTTTAGGGGGAGCGTACGTGTGAGGGCGCGGGTTAGCGTTAGCGTATGGGTTAGGATTAGGGGACGGGTGAGGGTCAGGCTTCGGGGAAGGGTTAGGGTTAGGGTTCGGGCTAGGGTTTGGGTTAGGGGACGGGGACGGTTTAGGGTCCAGGTGAGGGTACGAGAACGCTTTAGGTGGAGCGTACGTGTGAGGGCGCGGGTTAGCGTTAGCGTACGGGTTAGGATTAGGGGACGGGTGAGGGTCAGTTTTCGGGGAAGTGTTAGGGTTAGGGTTCGGGCTAAGGTTAGGGTTAGGGGACGGGGACGGTTTAGGGTCCAGGTGAGGGTACGACAACGCTTTAGGTGGAGCGTACGTGTGAGGGCGCGGGTTAGCGTTAGCGTACGGTTTAGGATTAGGGGACGGGTGAGGGTCAGGCTTCGGGGAAGGGTTAGGGTTAGGGTTCGGGCTAGGGTTAGGGGACAGGGACGGTTTAGGGTCCAGGTGAGGGTACGACAACGCTTTAGGGGGCGCGTACGTGTGAGGGCGCGGGTTAGCGTTAGCGTACGGGTTAGGATTAGGGGACGGGTGAGGGTCAGGCTTCGGGGAAGTGTTAGGGTTAGGGTTCTGGCTAGGGTTAGGGTTAGGGGACGGGGACGGTTTAGGGTCCAGGTGAGGGTACGACAGCGCTTTGGGGGGAGCGTACGTGTGAGGGCGCGGGTTAGCGTTAGCGTACGGGTTAGGATTAGGGGACGGGTGAGGGTCAGGCTTCGGGGAAGGGTTAGGGTTAGGGTTCGGGCTAGGCTTAGGGTTAGGGGACGGGGACGGTTTAGGGTCCAGGTGAGGGTACGACAACGCTTTAGGGGGAGCGTACGTGTGAGGGCGCGGGTTAGCGTTAGCGTACGGGTTAGGATTAGGGGAAGGGTGAGGGTCAGGCTTCGGGGAAGTGTTAGGGATAGGGTTCAGGCTAGGGTTACGGTTAGGGGACGGGGACGGTTTAGGGTCCAGGTGAGGGTACGACAATGCTTTACTTGGAGCGTACCTGTGAGGGCGCGGGTTAGCGTTAGCGTACGGGTTAGGATTACGGGAAGGGTGAGGGTCAGGCTTCGGGGAAGGGTTAGGGTTAGGGTTCGGCCTAGGGTTAGGGTTAGGGGATGGGGACGGTTTAGGGTCCAGGTGAGGGTACGACAACGCTTTAGGGGGAGCGTACGTGTGAGGGCGCGGGATAGCGTTAGCATACTGGTTAGGATTAGGGGACGGGTGAGGGTCAGGCTTCGGGGAAGGTTTAGGGTTAGGGTTCGGGCTAGGGTTAGGGTTAGGGGACGGGGACGGTTTACGGTGCAGGTGAGGGTACGACAACACTTTAGGGGGAGCGTACGTGTGAGGGCGCGTGTTAGCGTTAGCGTACGGGTTAGGATTAGGGGACGGGTGAGGGTCAGGCTTCGGGGAAGGGTTAGGGTTAGGGTTCGGGCTAGGGTTAGGGTTAGGGGACGGGGACGGTTTAGGGTCCAGGTGAGGGTACGACAATGCTTTAGGGGGCGCGTACGTGTGAGGGCGCGGTTCAGCGTTAGCGTACGGGTTAGGATTCGGGGAAGGGTGAGGGTCAGGCTTCGGGGAAGGGTTACGGTTAGGGTTCGGGCTAGGGTTAGGGTTAGGGGACGTGGACGGTTTAGGGTCCAAGTGAGGTTACGACAACGCTTTAGGGGGAGCGTACGTGTGAGGGCGCGGGTTAGCGTTAGCGTACGGGTTAGGATTAGGAGACGGGTGAGGGTCAGGCTTCGGGGAAGGGTTAGGGTTAGGGTTCGGGCTAGGGTTTGGGTTAGGGGACGGGGACGGTTTAGGGTCCAGGTGAGGGTACGAGAACGCTTTAGGTGGAGCGTACGTGTGAGGGCACGGGTTAGCGTTAGCGTACGGTTTAGGATTAGGGGACGGGTGAGGGTCAGGCTTCGGGGAAGGGTTAGGGTTAGGGTTCGGGCTAGGGTTAGGGGACAGGGACGGTTTAGGGTCCAGGTGAGGGTACGACAACGCTTTAGGGGGCGCGTACGTGTGAGGGCGCGGGTTAGCGTTAGCGTACGGGTTAGGATTAGGGGACGGGTGTGGGTCAGGCTTCGGGGAAGGGTTAGGGTTAGCGTTTGGGCTAGGGTTAGGGTTAGGGGACGGGGACGGTTTAGGGTCCAGGTGAGGGTACTACATCGCTTTAGGGTGAGCGTACGTGTGAGGGCATGGGTTAGCATTAGCGTATGGGTTAGGATTCGGGGATGGGTGTGGGTCAGGCTTCGGGGAACGGTTAGGGTTAGGGTTCGGGCTAGGGTTAGGGTTAGGGGACGGGTACAGTTTAGGGTCCAGGTGAGGGTACGACATCGCTTTAGGGTGAGCGTACGTGTGAGGGCGCGGGTTAGCGTTAGCGTACGGGTTAGGATTAGGGGACGGGTGAGGGTCAGGCTTCGGGGAAGGGTTAGGGTTAGGGTTCGGGCTAGGGTTAGGGTTAGGGGACGGGGACGGTTTAGGGTCCAGGCGAGGGTACGACAACGCTTTAGGTGGAGCGTACGTGTGAGGGCGCGGGTTAGCGTTAGCGTACGGGTTAGGATTAGGGGACGGGTGAGGGTCAGGCTTCGGGGAAGTGTTAGGGTTAGGGTTCGGGCTAGGGTTAGGGTTAGGGGACGGGGACGGTTTAGGGTCCAGGTGAGGGAACGACAATGCTTTAGGGGGCGCGTACGTGTGAGGGCGCGGTTCAGCATTAGCGTACGGTTTAGGATTCGGGGACGGGTGAGGGTCAGGCTTCGGGGAAGGGTTAGGGTTAGGGTTCGGGCTAGGGTTAGGGTTAGGGGACGTGGACGGTTTAGGGTCCAGGTGAGGGTACGACAACGCTTTAGGGGGAGCGTACGTGTGAGGGCGCGGGTTAGCGTTAGCGTATGGGTTAGGATTAGGGGACGGGTGAGGGTCAGGCTTCGGGGAAGGGTTAGGGTTAGGGTTCGGGCTAGGGTTTGGGTTAGGGGACGGGGACGGTTTAGGGTCCAGGTGAGGGTACGAGAACGCTTTAGGTGGAGCGTACGTGTGAGGGCGCGGGTTAGCGTTAGCGTACGGGTTAGGATTAGGGGACGGGTGAGGGTCAGTTTTCGGGGAAGTGTTAGGGTTAGGGTTCGGGCTAAGGTTAGGGTTAGGGGACGGGGACGGTTTAGGGTCCAGGTGAGGGTACGACAACGCTTTAGGTGGAGCGTACGTGTGAGGGCGCGGGTTAGCGTTAGCGTACGGTTTAGGATTAGGGGACGGGTGAGGGTCAGGCTTCGGGGAAGGGTTAGGGTTAGGGTTCGGGCTAGGGTTAGGGGACAGGGACGGTTTAGGGTCCAGGTGAGGGTACGACAACGCTTTAGGGGGCGCGTACGTGTGAGGGCGCGGGTTAGCGTTAGCGTACGGGTTAGGATTAGGGGACGGGTGAGGGTCAGGCTTCGGGGAAGTGTTAGGGTTAGGGTTCTGGCTAGGGTTAGGGTTAGGGGACGGGGACGGTTTAGGGTCCAGGTGAGGGTACGACAGCGCTTTGGGGGGAGCGTACGTGTGAGGGCGCGGGTTAGCGTTAGCGTACGGGTTAGGATTAGGGGACGGGTGAGGGTCAGGCTTCGGGGAAGGGTTAGGGTTAGGGTTCGGGCTAGGCTTAGGGTTAGGGGACGGGGACGGTTTAGGGTCCAGGTGAGGGTACGACAACGCTTCAGGGGGAGCGTACGTGTGAGGGCGCGGGTTAGCGTTAGCGTACGGGTTAGGATTAGGGGAAGGGTGAGGGTCAGGCTTCGGGGAAGTGTTAGGGATAGGGTTCAGGCTAGGGTTACGGTTAGGGGACGGGGACGGTTTAGGGTCCAGGTGAGGGTACGACAATGCTTTACTTGGAGCGTACCTGTGAGGGCGCGGGTTAGCGTTAGCGTACGGGTTAGGATTACGGGAAGGGTGAGGGTCAGGCTTCGGGGAAGGGTTAGGGTTAGGGTTCGGCCTAGGGTTAGGGTTAGGGGATGGGGACGGTTTAGGGTCCAGGTGAGGGTACGACAACGCTTTAGGGGGAGCGTACGTGTGAGGGCGCGGGATAGCGTTAGCATACTGGTTAGGATTAGGGGACGGGTGAGGGTCAGGCTTCGGGGAAGGTTTAGGGTTAGGGTTCGGGCTAGGGTTAGGGTTAGGGGACGGGGACGGTTTACGGTGCAGGTGAGGGTACGACAACACTTTAGGGGGAGCGTACGTGTGAGGGCGCGTGTTAGCGTTAGCGTACGGGTTAGGATTAGGGGACGGGTGAGGGTCAGGCTTCGGGGAAGGGTTAGGGTTAGGGTTCGGGCTAGAGTTAGGGTTAGGGGACGGGGACGGTTTAGGGTCCAGGTGAGGGTACGACAATGCTTTAGGGGGCGCGTACGTGTGAGGGCGCGGTTCAGCGTTAGCGTACGGGTTAGGATTCGGGGAAGGGTGAGGGTCAGGCTTCGGGGAAGGGTTACGGTTAGGGTTCGGGCTAGGGTTAGGGTTAGGGGACGTGGACGGTTTAGGGTCCAAGTGAGGTTACGACAACGCTTTAGGGGGAGCGTACGTGTGAGGGCGCGGGTTAGCGTTAGCGTACGGGTTAGGATTAGGAGACGGGTGAGGGTCAGGCTTCGGGGAAGGGTTAGGGTTAGGGTTCGGGCTAGGGTTTGGGTTAGGGGACGGGGACGGTTTAGGGTCCAGGTGAGGGTACGAGAACGCTTTAGGTGGAGCGTACGTGTGAGGGCACGGGTTAGCGTTAGCGTACGGTTTAGGATTAGGGGACGGGTGAGGGTCAGGCTTCGGGGAAGGGTTAGGGTTAGGGTTCGGGCTAGGGTTAGGGGACGGGGACGGTTTAGGGTCCAGGTGAGGGTACGACAACGCTTTAGGGGGCGCGTACGTGTGAGGGCGCGGGTTAGCGTTAGCGTACGGGTTAGGATTAGGGGACGGGTGTGGGTCAGGCTTCGGGGAAGGGTTAGGGTTAGGGTTCGGGCTAGGGTTAGGGTTAGGGGACGGGGACGGTTTAGGGTCCAGGCGAGGGTACGACAACGCTTTAGGTGGAGCGTACGTGTGAGGGCGCGGGTTAGCGTTAGCGTACGGGTTAGGATTAGGGGAAGGGTGAGGGTCAGGCTTCGGGGAAGGGTTAGGGTTAGGGTTCGGGCTAGGGTTAGGGTTAGGGGACGGGGACGGTTTAGGGTCCAGGTGAGGGTACGACAACGCTTTAGGGGGAGCGTACGTGTGAGGGCGCGGGTTAGCGTTAGCGTACGGGTTAGGATTAGGGGACGGGTGAGGGTCAGGCTTCGGGGAAGGGTTAGGGTTAGGGTTCGGGCTAGGGTTAGGGTTAGGGGACGGGGACGGTTTAGGGTCCAGGTGAGGGTACGACAACGCTTTAGGGGGAGCGTACCTGTGAGGGCGCGGGTTAGCGTTAGCGTACCGGTTAGGATTAGGGGAAGGGTGAGGGTCAGGCTTCGGGGAAGGGTTAGGGTTAGGGTTCGGGCTAGGGTTAGTGTTAGGGGACGGGGACGGTTTAGGGTCCAGGTGAGGGTACGACAACGCTTTAGGGGGAGCGTACGTGTGAGGGCGCGGGTTAGCGTTAGCGTACGTGTTAGGATTAGGGGAAGGGTGAGGGTCAGGCTTCGGGGAAGGGTTAGGGTTAGGGTTCGGGCTAGGGTTAGGGTTAGGGGACGGGGACGGTTTAGGGTCCAGGTGAGGGTACGACAATGCTTTAGGGGGAGCGTACGTGTCAGGGCGCGGGTTTGCGTTAGCGTTCGGGTTAGGATTAGGGGACGGGTGAGGGTCAGGCTTCGGGGAAGGGTTAGGGTTAGGGTTCGGGCTAGGGTTAGGGTTAGGGGACGGGGACGGTTTAGGGTTCAGATGAGGGTACGACAACGCTTTAGGGGGAGCGTACGTGTGAGGGCGCGGGTTAGCGTTAGCGGACGGGTTAGGATTAGGGGACGGGTGAGGGTCAGGCTTCGGGGAAGGGTTAGTGTTAGGGTTCGGGCTAGGCTTAGGGTTAGGGGACGGGGACGGTTTAGGGTCCAGGTGAGGGTACGACAACGCTTTAGGGGGAGCGTACGTGTGAGGGCGCGGGTTAGTGTTAGCGTACGGGTTAGGATTAGGGGACGGGTGAGGGTCAGGCTTCGGGGAAGGGTTAGGGTTAGGGTTCGGGCTAGGGTTAGGGTTAGGGGACGGGGACGGTTTAGGGTCCAGGTGAGGGTACGACAATGCTTTACTTGGAGCGTACGTGTGAGGGCGCGGGTTAGCGTTAGCGTACGGGTTAGGATTAGGGGAAGGGTGAGCGTCAGGCTTCAGGGAAGGGTTAGGGTTAGGGTTCGGGCTAGGGTTAGGGTTAGGGGACGGGGACGGTTTAGGGTTCAGATGAGGGTACGACAACGCTTTAGGGGGAGCGTACGTGTGAGGGCGCGGGTTAGCGTTAGCGGACGGGTTAGGATTAGGGGACGGGTGAGGGTCAGGCTTCGGGGAAGGGTTAGGGTTAGGGTTCGGGCTAGGGTTAGGGTTAGGGGACGGGGACAGTTTAGGGTCCAGGTGAGGGTACGACAACGCTTTAGGGGGAGCGTACGTGTGAGGGTGCTGGTTAGCGTTAGCGTACGGGTTAGGATTAGGGGACGGGTGAGGGTCAGGCTTCGGGGAAGGGTTAGGGTTAGGGTTCGGGCTAGGCTTAGGGTTAGGGGACGGGGACGGTTTAGGGTCCAGATGAGGGTACGACAATGCTTTACTTGGAGCGTACGTGTGAGGGCGCGGGTTAGCGTTAGCGTACGGGTTAGGATTAGGGGAAGGGTGAGGGTCAGGCTTCAGGGAAGGGTTAGGGTTAGGGTTCGGGCTAGGGTTAGGGTTAGGGGACGGGGACGGTTTAGGGTCCAGGTGAGGGTACGACAACGCTTTAGGGGGAGCGTACGTGTGAGGGCGCAGGTTAGCGTTAGCGTACGGGTTAGGATTACGGGACGGGTGAGGGTCAGGATTCGGGGAAGGGTTAGGGTTAGGGTTCGGGCTAGGGTTAGGGTTAGGGAACGGGGACGGTTCAGGATCCAGGTGAGGGTACGACAACGCTTTAGGTGGAGCGTACGTGTGAGGGCGCGGGTTAGCGTTAGCGTACAGGTTAGGAATAGGGGACGGGTGAGGGTCAGGCTTCGGGGAAGGGTTAGGGTTAGGGTTCGGGCTAGGGTTAGGCTTAGGGGACGGGGACGGTTTAGGGTCCAGGTGAGGGTACGACAACGCTTTAGGGGGAGTGTACGTGTGAGGGCGCGGGATAGCGTTAGCGTACGGGTTAGGATTAGGGGACGGGTGAGGGTCAGGCTTCGGGGAAGGGTTAGGGTTAGGGTTCGGGCTAGGGTTAGGGTTAGGGGACGGGGACGGTTTAGGGTCCAGTTGAGTGTACGACAATGCTTTAGGGGGCGCGTACGTGTGAGGGCGCGGTTTAGCATTAGCGTACGGTTTAGGATTCGGGGACGGGTGAGGGTCAGGCTTCGGGGAAGGGTTAGGGTTAGGGTTCGGGCTAGGGTTAGGGTTAGGAGACGTGGACGGTTTAGGGTCCAGGTGAGGGTACGAAAACGCTTTAGGGGGAGCGTACGTGTGAGGGCGCGGGTTAGCGTTAGCGTACGGGTTAGGATTAGGGGACGGGTGAGGGTCAGGCTTCGGGGAAGGGTTAGGGTTGGGTTCGGGCTAGGGTTAGGGTTAGGGGATGTGGACGGTTTAGGGTCCAGGTGAGGGTACGACAACGCTTTAGGTGGAGCGTACGTGTGAGGGCGCGGGTTAGCGTTAGCGTACGGGTTAGGATTAGGGGACGGGTGTGGGTCAGTTTTCGGGGAAGTGTTAGGGTTAGGGTTCGGGCTAGGGCTAGGGGACGGGGACGGTTTAGGGTCCAGGTGAGGGTACGACAACGCTTTAGGGGGCACGTACGTGTGAGGGCGCGGGTTAGCGTTAGCGTACGGGTTAGGATTAGGGGACGGGTGTGGGTCAGGCTTCGGGGAAGGGTTAGGTTTAGGGTTCGGGCTAGGGTTAGGGTTAGGGGACGGGGATGGTTTAGGGTCCAGGTGATGGTACGACATCGCTTTAGGGTGAGCGTACGTGTGAGGGCATGGGTTAGCATTAGCGTATGGGTTAGGATTAGGGGATGGGTGAGGGTCAGGCTTCGGGGAAGGGTTAGGGTTAGGGTTCGGGCTAGGGTTAGGGTTAGGGGATGGGGACGTTTTAGGGTCCATGTGAGGGTACGACATCGCTTTAGGGTGAGCGTACGTGTGAGGGCGCGGGTTAGCGTTAGCGTACGGGTTAGGATTAGGGGACGGGTGAGGGTCAGGCTTCGGGGAAGGGTTAGGGTTAGGGTTCGGGCTAGGGTTAGGGTTAGGGGACGGGGACGGTTTAGGGTCCAGGTGAGGGTACGACAACGCTTTAGGTGGAGCGTACGTGTGAGGGCGCGGGTTTGCGTTAGCATACGGGTTAGGATTAGGGGAAGGGTGAGGGTCAGGCTTCGGGGAAGGGTTAGGGTTAGGGTTCGGGCTAGGGTTAGGGTTAGGGGACGGGGACGGTTTTGGGTCCAGGTGAGGGTACGACAACGCTTTAGGGGGAGCGTACGTGTGAGGGCGCGGGTTAGCGTTAGCGTACGGGTTAGGATTAGGGGACGGTTGAGGGTCAGGCTTCGGGGAAGGGTTAGGATTAGGGTTCGGGCTAGGGTTAGGGTTAGGGGACGGGGACGGTTTAGGGTCCAGGTGAGGGTACGACAACGCTTTAGGGGGAGCGTACGTGTGAGGGCGCGGGTTAGCGTTAGCGTACGGGTTAGGATTAGGGGAAGGGTGAGGGTCAGGCTTCGGGGAAGGGTTAAGGTTAGGGTTCGGGCTAGGGTTAGGGTTAGGGGACGGGGACGGTTTAGGGTCCAGGTGAGGGTACGACAATGCTTTAGGGTGAGCGTACGTGTCAGGGCGCGGGTTAGCGTTAGCGTTCGGGTTAGGATTAGGGGACGGGTGAGGGTCAGGCTTCAGGGAAGGGTTAGGGTTAGGGTTCGGGCTAGGGTTAGGGTTAAGGGAAGGGGACGGTTTAGGGTTCAGATGAGGGTACGACAACGCTTTAGGGGGAGCGTACGTGTGAGGGCGCGGGTTAGCGTTAGCGGACGGGTTAGGATTAGGGGACGGGTGAGGGTCAGGCTTCGGGGAAGGGTTAGGGTTAGGGTTCGGGCTAGGCTTAGGGTTAGGGGATGGGGACGGTTTAGGGTCCAGGTGAGGGTACGACAACGCTTTAGGGGGAGCGTACGTGTGAGGGCGCGGGTTAGCGTTAGCGTACGGGTTAGGATTAGGGGACGGGTGAGGGTCAGGCTTCGGGGAAGTGTTAGGGTTAGGGTTCGGGCTAGGGTTAGGGTTAGGGGACGGGGATGGTTTAGGGTCCAGGTGAGGGTACGACAATGCTTTACTTGGAGCGTACGTGTGAGGGCGCGGGTTAGCGTTAGCGTACGGGTTAGGATTAGGGGAAGGGTGAGCGTCAGGCTTCGGGGAATTTTTAGTGTTAGGGTTCGGGCTAAGGTTAGGTTTAGGGGACGGGGAAGGTTTAGGGTCCAGGTGAGGGTACGACAACGCTTTACTTGGAGCGTACGTGTGAGGGCGCGGGTTAACGTTAGCGTACGGGTTAGGATTAGGGGACGGGTGAGGGTCAGGCTTCGGGGAAGGGTTAGGGTTAGGGTTCGGGCTAGGGTTAGGGTTAGGGGACGGGGACAGTTTAGGGTCCAGGTGAGGGTACGACAACGCTTTAGGGGGAGCGTACGAGTGAGGGCGCGGGTTAGCGTTAGCGTACGGGTTAGGATTAGGGAAAGGGTGAGGGTCAGGCTTCGGGGAAGGGTTATGGTTAAGGTTTGGGCTAGGGTTAGGGTTAGGGGACGGGGACGGTTTAGGGTCCAGGTGAGAGTACGACAACGCTTTAGGTGGAGCGTACGTGTGAGGGCGCGGGTTAGCGTTAGCATACGGGTTAGGATTAGGGGAAGGGTGAGGGTCAGGCTTCGGGGAAGGGTTAGGGTTAGGGTTCGGGCTAGGGTTAGGGTTAGGGGACGGGGACGGTTTAGGGTCCAGGTGAGGGTACGACAACGCTTTAGGGGGACCGTACGTGTGAGGGCGCGGGTTAGCGTTAGCGTACGGGTTAGGATTAGGGGACGGGTGAGGGTCAGGCTTCGGGGAAGGGTTAGGGTTAGGGTTCGGGCTAGGGTTAGGGTTAGGGGACGGGGACGGTTTAGGGTCCAGGTGAGGGTACGACAACGCTTTAGGGGGAGCGTACCTGTGAGGGCGCGGGTTAGCGTTAGCATACCGGTTAGGATTAGGGGAAGGGTGAGGGTCAGGCTTCGGGGAAGGGTTAGGGTTAGGGTTTGGGCTAGGGTTAGGGTTAGGGGACGGGGACGGTTTAGGGTCCAGGTGAGGGTACGACAACGCTTTAGGTGGAGCGTACATGTGAGGGCGCGGGTTAGCATTAGCGTACAGGTTAGGAATAGGGGAAGGGTGAGGGTCAGGCTTCGGGGAAGGGTTAGGGTTCGGGCTAGGGTTAGGCTTAGGGGACGGGGACGGTTTACGGTCCAGGTGAGGGTACGACAACGCTTTAGGGGGAGCGTACGTGTGAGGGCGCGGGATAGCGTTAGCGTACGTGTTAGGATTAGGGGACGGGTGAGGGTCAGGCTTCGGGGAAGGGTTAGGGTTAGGGTTCGGGCTAGGGTTAGGGTTAGGGGACGGGGACGGTTTAGGGTCCAGGTGAGGGTACGACAATGCTTTAGGGGACGCGTACGTGTGAGGGCGCGGTTTAGCATTAGCGTACGGTTTAGGATTCGGGGACGGGTGAGGGTCAGGCTTCGGGGAAGGGTTAGGGTTAGGGTTCGGGCTAGGGTTAGGGTTAGGGGACGTGGACGGTTTAGGGTCCAGGTGAGGGTACGACAACGCTTTAGGGGGAGCGTACGTGTGAGGGCGCGGGTTAGCGTTAGCGTACGGGTTAGGATTAGGTTACGGGTGAGGGTCAGGCTTCGGGGAAGGGTTAGGGTTGGGTTCGGGCTAGGGTTAGGGTTAGGCGACGTGGACGGTTTAGGGTCCAGGTGAGGGTACGACAACGCTTTAGGTGGAGCGTACGTGTGAGGGCGCGGGTTAGCGTTAGCGTACGGGTTAGGATTAGGGGACGGGTGTGGGTCAGTTTTCGGGGAAGTGTTAGGGTTAGGGTTCAGGCTAAGGTTAGGGTTAGGGGACGGGGACCGTTTAGGGTCCAGGTGAGGGTACGACAACGCTTTAGGTGGAGCGTACGTGTGAGGGCGCGGGTTAGCGTTAGCGTACGGTTTAGGATTAGGGGACGGGTGAGGGTCACGCTTCGGGGAAGGGTTAGGGTTAGGGT
Source organism: Grampus griseus (assembly GCF_964374135.1). Taxonomy (NCBI): domain Eukaryota; kingdom Metazoa; phylum Chordata; class Mammalia; order Artiodactyla; family Delphinidae; genus Grampus; species Grampus griseus. The sequence continues at coordinate 1,004 of NW_028132588.1, read as the reverse complement.
TCGGGCTAGGGTTAGGGGACGGGGACGGTTTAGGGTCCAGGTGAGGGTACGACAACGCTTTAGGGGGCGCGTACGTGTGAGGGCGCGGGTTAGCGTTAGCGTACGGGTTAGGATTAGGGGACGGGTGTGGGTCAGGCTTCGGGGAAGGGTTAGGGTTAGGGTTCGGGCTAGGGTTAGGGTTAGGGGACGGGGATGGTTTAGGGTCCAGGTGAGGGTACGACATCGCTTTAGGGTGAGCGTATGTGTGAGGGCATGGGTTAGCATTAGCGTATGGGTTAGGATTAGGGGATGGGTGAGGGTCAGGCTTCGGGGAAGGGTTAGGGTTAGGGTTCGGGCTAGGGTTAGTGTTAGGGGACGGGGACGGTTTAGGGTCCAGGTGAGGGTACGACATCGCTTTAGGGTGAGCGTACGTGTGAGGGCGCGGGTTAGCGTTAGCGTACGGGTTAGGATTAGGGGACGGGTGAGGGTCAGGCTTCGGGGAAGGGTTAGGGTTAGGGTTCGGGCTAGGGTTAGGGTTAGGGGACGGGGACGGTTTAGGGTCCAGGTGAGGGTACGACAACGCTTTAGGTGGAGCGTACGTGTGAGGGCGCGGGTTTGCGTTAGCATACGGGTTAGGATTAGGGGAAGGGTGAGGGTCAGGCTTCGGGGAAGGGTTAGGGTTAGGGTTCGGGCTAGGTTTATGGTTAGGGGACGGGGACGGTTTAGGGTCCAGGTGAGGGTACGACAACGCTTTAGGTGGAGCGTACGTGTGAGGGCCCGGGTTAGCGTTAGCGTACGGTTTCGGATTAGGGGACGGTTGAGGGTCAGGCTTCGGGGAAGGGTTAGGGTTAGGGTTCGGGCTAGGGTTAGGGTTAGGGGACGGGGACGGTTTAGGGTCAAGGTGAGGGTACGACAACGCTTTAGGGGGAGCGTACGTGTGAGGGCGCGGGTTAGCGTTAGCGTAACGGTTAGGATTAGGGGAAGGGTGAGGGTCAGGCTTCGGGTAAGGGTTAGGGTTAGGGTTC